>NC_051063.1:42619334-42735651 GCF_004664715.2 Peromyscus leucopus
TTTATTTATCCACCAATCAAAGCAACATATATTTGCACCATACAGAAAGACATTCCACATCAGTATTGGATTCTTCTGCTGGGGCCTATCACCTAGTCAACCACTGTTTTTTTGCTTAGTGAACAGAGTAAGTTATTAATAAATTTAAAAGTTAGTAGTCTGAGTGTATATTTTGGTGGATTAGTTATTTCTAAGACTGTGTGTGCTAGAGTTCCCTGAGTAATTGAAACCAAAATCCAGGTCCTACTCATATCTATTAACTCTCTGAGTAATGAGGGTAAAGGGTAATAGACAATGATGTAGCCTGCTCACTGGTGAGAAAGGACTTAAACTTGGTTGGTAGGGATCTAGAAGGACTTGGTCAAGGGGAAGAATATGATAAAATATATTTAAATTTGAGAATTCATTATTTGTTTTAAATAATAACTTCACTTTTATATACATAAAAATGTAGAAAGTATTATTACCAGCCAAGAATAACAGCAGAGGTGGTGATGTGAGCTTGTCCAGAATAGACAGAAAAGGGAAGGTAAATGAATCATTAATGCCAATGGATACACCTTGTTCATATGCACTATGGTGCCAACCTTAGTTCAGTGATCATGAATAAATATTAAAAGCTAATACACTGTTCCACAGCTTTGTCCTATTATGTGAGTAGAGAAAGAAAGTATAAAGACACCTGGATTTAGGACTGGTGAGATAACTTCGCAATTACTGGCTTTGCAACCATGAGGACTTGAGTTTGATCCTCCAGTATCCATGTAAATATAGCCAGTATGGCAGTGCATGCCTGCAATCCCAACACTGGGGAAACAGAGTCAGAAAGGGTCCTGGGGCCTAACAGACAGACAGACTAGCCAAATCAACAAGCTCCAGGTTCAAAGAGAATTTCATTTCTAGAAAATAAGCAGATTAATCTAATAAAGCTAAACATATAGCTACCATATGGTCCAGGTATACCACTCCTTATTATACATCCAAAGGACCCTACTCCACAGATACTTCTCAGCAATATGCCCTGCCACTCTATTAATAATATCTAGGAAACAAAAACAACCTAAATGTCCTTTAACTGATGAATAGTTAATGAAAATGTGGTACATATATACTGTTGAATTTAGCTATAAATACAATGAAATATGCAGGTAAATGGGTGGAACTGGAAATACTATACTGAGTAAAATAATCCAGACCTAGAAAAACAAATACTGCATGTTCTTTCTTACTTGTGGATTCTAACTCAGAGTCTTGAGGTGTGTGTGTGTGTGTGTGTGTGTGTGTGTGTGTGTGTGTGTGTGTTCTTATCTCTGTCTTTCTCCTCCTCTTGTACATGGCTGTGTGTTGCTTTGCTTATAATAGATTTTGTACCTGTTGCTGCCTGCTGTGTCTGAGATTTCGCCTCCTTGTAATTCTTTAATTGGTAGAGAAAAGGAATCCAACCAAGACCCCGAAGCTGTAACAGCAACAAACAGTAACAGGTTCCTCAGTTTTCCTCTGGGCCCTTTGGCAACAAGGCTTCAAAGAGAAAGCATCCTCCCTTAGAGGATCTGCAGATGAAGCAGTGGGTTTAGTGTGACCCAGTTTCTATTTTGCTAGAGCAAGTTGGCGAAGGGAACAACCAGACAGACGGTATTCTGAAGATTGAGATTCTGCTCATGGTTTCCTTTTAGAATATACAGTAGAAGGGTTTTTAGAATTGTACTAGGGAGGGTGATTGGTTAGGGAAGTTCTCTGTGGTGTGCTATAAGAATGAAATCTGACTGATCCAAGATCCCTGAAGGTATGAGGCTGCTTTGTTCGTTGGAGGAAAACAAATGTCATGGTCAGCTGAGCCTGGATGCTGTTAAAGCAGGTAGGCATGTGAGCATCTGTGGAAGAGTGTGGGTGTCCACCTGTGCTAATGTGGAGATGAGGCAGAGGTGACACCTTACCGGGACTGTCCAGGCCTCAATGGTTCCTCCTCATTTTGTGGGAATCACTTGATGTTCTTTGTGTATTTTGTTACTAGTGTGCATATTGTTAATTAATCCTTATTGGCTGAGGTCAGTCCTACTTGAAATAAATGATCAAGATCTTTCTTGCCTCTCCCCTCCAGTGATCCCTTTCTAGCTTCCTAAATTATACAGGTACTCCAAATTAAATATACAAACTTAAAGATTGGACACTAAGACCCACATATAAGTGAGAGCAAGTGATATTTGTCATTCTGAGTCCAGGTCACCTCACTCTGTATGTTTTTTTTTTTTTTAGTTCCACCCACCCTTGATGGGTTATTTAAAAACACAAAAGAGAACACCAAGTGGGTAGTTGTGAAGGATGTGGTCATAGATCAGAAGGAGTTAGGGAGAGCAACGAGGTTAACATGATAAAAATATGAAGTATATAATTCTCAAATAAATATGTTTAAAATCTTGCTCTCCATTTAAAAAAAGTGATCAATAAGCATTAGCTGGATTTGACGACAGGAGCTATGTGATATAAGTGAAGTGATTTTCACAGCTCTGGATGTCTGTGGAGTCTCTCACCCTGTGATACCAGACACCGCTAAGCTTTGCATGACAGACTGATCTGAGAATGAATCATTCCTGAGTCACAGATCCAGCACTCAAAGTCACAGTGACCTTTTCTCACTACTTGGAATGGCTCACAGTGGGAACTGTAGTTCCTGGATAGTGCACCATTAATAGAGTGATTAGCAAGGAGCACTGCCTATGTCTTGGAGAAAAAAGAACAGTGAAGCAATTGGAATGGATTAAGTAGCACACTTCTCTCCACTCAGCTGAAAAACACCAGAAAACTTTCTGCTGTGGAAAGGTAGTCTTTAAAAGGTGATTTTAGTCTTTTGTAGAAAGGAAAGATATTTCATAGACATAAATAATGTATTCCCTTTTACTTATATAAAATAAAAGACAACAGGTATAAATCTCCTAATAGGCTAAAATATTCCTCTAGAAACAGGCTTGTTGAGAAGTTTTCATTTATGTTTTTAAAATTCATCTGTTTACCCTTTGTGTGTGTGTGTGTGTGTGTGTGTGTGTGTGTGTGTGTGTGTGTGTGTGTTGGGGGGAGGTATTCACATGCTACAACATGAATGTGGAGGGCAGAGGATAACTTGCAGAATTGGTTCTCTCCTTCCACAGTGTGAATTCTGGGAACTGAACTTAGCTCACTCAGCTTGGCAAAGAGCACCTTTACCACCTTACTGGCCTTGGAGCTTCCCTTTTGAAGAGAAAGATTCGACTAGATGACTTTAAGTATTTTATAACACAAAGATCAAATTACTATAAAACTATAAAATTTGGAAGGTGTGTGTGTGTGTGTGTGTGTGTGTGTGTGTGTGTGTGTGTTGGCCAAATGTCTTACAGTGTTTCCAATTGCTACAGAGCAAACTGTATGCCAAGATCCATATGTCCAAGTTCTAACTCAAACATTTGTAGATAGGGTCTTTATGAGGTAATTAAAATTCAATAAGCCCAGAAAAGTGGCTCCTGATCCCATAAAATAATGGTATTTTAAGGAAAGGAGCAGATGTATGAGTTCCTTACATGTTTTAGATATCACCACTTTCAGATACATGTTTTCAAAGATTGCTCATTTAAAATTTGTTGACTCTTTCCTTTGTTGTACATGTTTATGGTTTGATTTAACCTGGTTTGTTTATTTGTTGCTTGTACTTTTGTTGTCATCTTAAATAATAGAAAAGAAGAAAAGAACAAGAGGAAGGAAAGAAGGAAGGAGGGAGGGAGAGAGGGAGGGAGGGAGGGAGGGAGGGAAGGGAGGGAGGGAGGGAGGAGGGAGGGAGGGAGGGAGGGAGGGAATAAAGAAGAAAAAAATCAATGTCTGCATTGTTCTGTATTTTTCACTCCTTTGGCTTTAATTGGCACATGTTTCTGTAGAAAATGTTCATAGTAGATTTTTAAATCCCAGTCAAAATACTAAGACAATAGTAGTATACATGTGTATTTATTAATTTAGGATCAACGTGCTCACATATGCTTTCAACTCTTGTTTAAAAAGAGTAATCCACAATGCTATGCAGTAGTGGGATATGTAGAGGCTGATTTTGTGCTATCTCTGTATAACCATTACCTGTTTGTTTATCTTAATATTTAAAAATATTTTATAAAATCATTGAAAATTTCCTAAAATGCTATGTTTACTATGCTTTTGCAGTACCTTTGTGGCTTTAGGTCTTCTACTTGTTATATTTGAAAAATGAGGAGATGTAGGTAAAATTTTGGCTAAAAGGAAAACATATAACAGAGATTCAATAGATAGCAGGGCTGACTATAGTAAGTGGTACTTTGTTCTTTAATTTTTGAGATTATAATGTAATTCTATCATTTCTCCCTTCTCTTTATCCCTTCCAAACCCTCCCAAATACCCTTACCTTTTTCTTTTTCAAATCCATGACTTCTTTTTTCCTTTGTTATTACATGCATATGAATAATATATACTATATGATTTATATGTAATATATGAACATTTTATTTATTATATCTAAATATGATAAATTATGTTATAATTTTACAAATAATATGATATTCATAGGGAATTATTATATATAAATTTTATATATAATTTATAAATGTAAACTGCTCAGTCTGTATAATGTTACTTGTATGTGTGCTTTCAAAGCTGACCATTTAGTATTGCTCTTCTCTGAGAAAGATTCCCCCCACCTCAGTATTCCTTATTAGCCTGTACTTTTTATATATGGCTGAGGCCTCATGGTCTTTCCCTCGGCTTTAAGTCCATTTATATGATTTATTATGCTTACTGCTTACATATATTGAACCATCACTGCACTTCAGGTATAAGGCCGACTTGGCCATGGTATATAAATCTTTGTAATGTAGATATATGTCTGTATTTTATTGAGCATTATTTTAGTCTGCATTCATCAAGGATATCAACATGTAGTTTTCTTTTTTTTTTTTGTAGTGACTTTACCAGGTTTGGGTATTAGAGTAATACTGGCTTCATAGAAGGAGATTGGAAGTACTTTGTCTGTGTCTGTTTCTACTTTTTTTTTTTTTTTTGACTAGTTTAAGAAGGATTAGTTGTAGTTCTCCTTTGAAACTCTGGTAGAATTCCTCTGTTAACCCATCTAGCCCTGGATTTTTTTTTTAAAGCTGGAAGGTCTTTTATTGCTATTTCAGTCTCCTCATTTATATGGCTCTGTTTAGGTGGTTGGATTCTTCTTCATTTAATTTTGGGGGTTTGACTGAATCTAGAAATTCATCCATTTCTCTGAAACATTTTCCAGCTCATTCGTGTACAAGTTTTTAAGTATTCTCTTCTAATATCCTGAATTTCTTTGATGTCTGTTGTAATGTTTCATTGTCCATTTCTGATTCTGTTAAGTTGCGTTGTCTCTTTCTTTCTTTTGGTGATTTGGGCCAGGAGTCTGTCAGTTTTGTTTAATCTTCTCAAAGAATTAGCTCTTAAATTTCTTAATTCTTTGTGTTGTTTTCTTTGTTTCTATTTCACTGATTTTTGCTCTGAATTTTATTTCTTGTCTTTGACTGGGTTTCTATTTCGCTTGTACTTGTTTCTCCAACTTTTTTAGCATTATATTAAGTCACTTATTTGTGCTTTAATTTTTTGTAGGCATGTAGAGCTATTTGTGGGGCTGCTTAAATGTGTTCCAAAGATTTTGTTTGTTTTGCATTGTGTTTTCACTTTCATTTATTTCTAGGAAATTTTTTATTTCATTCTTTATTTCTTCTTAAGCCTATTCATCATTCAGTATTGAGTTGTTTAGTCTCCATGAGTTTGTGTGTAGTAAATTTATTATATGGTGGTCAGATAGGATACAAAGAATCATTCCAACCTTTTTTTTGAATTTGTAAAGATGTGTTTTGCGTCACAAGGTGTGATCTATTTTAAGAAAGGTTTCATGTGGTGCTGAGTAGAATGTGTATTCTTTGGTGTTTGGATGGAATATTCTGTAGATATCTGTTAATTGTAATTGATGTGTGACATCAATTAATTTTGATGCTCCTCTGTATACATTTTTGTCCAGATGACCTGTCTATTAGAGAAAGTGGGATATTAGAATCACCTACTGTTAATTGATTGATATTATTCTGTGCCTTTAAATCCAGTAGTATATTTTTTATGAAATGGATATATGCTTAGGATAGTAATGTCTTCTTTGTTAACTCTTTCCTTAATTACAATGAAGTGTCTTTCTTTATATTTTTTGATAAGTTTTATTTTGAAGTCTGTTTGGTCAGATATTAGGTTAGGGATACTAGCTTGTCTCCTGGCCTCATTTAATTGAAGTACATTGTCTATTCTTTTACTCTAAGGTAGTGCGTACCTTTAAAGCTAAGATGTGTTTCTTGTAGACAACAGATAGGTGGATTTTGTTTCTTGATCCATTCAGTCAGCCTGTATCTTTTGATTGAAGAATTGAGGCCATTGATATTTAAAATTACTTTTGATATGTGTGTTGGGGTCCTCATGTTGCTGTTTTTGTTGTTGTTTGTATTCATATTGGTATTTTCTGTTTTAATAATGGCTTAATATTTATTTTCACAGTTTCTATGCTATGATTATTCCTCTCTTCAGCCCAAAGTAATGTTTCTTGTATTTTCTTTAGGTTTGGTTTTGGGGATATGAATTTTTGAGCTTGTTTTTTTATCACAAAGGTTTTCTTTCTCCTTTAATTGTTGCAGTTTCTTTTACCAGATGTCTTATTCTATGATGGCCACCATAGTCTTTAGGACTTGGAATGAACTACTTCTGGCTCTTCTGGCTTCCATGGTTTTTGAGAAATCAACCCTTATTCTGATGGATTTCTCTTTATATGTGACTTGCATTCTTTTCTCTGGGAAATTTCAATACATTTTCTTTGTTCTGTGTAAATGGATTTTCTTTCTCACAAATAATGACACAGAGGCTTATTATTAATTATGAAATCTCAGCCTATAGCTTAGGCTTGTTCCTAACTAACTCTTATAACTTAAATGAACACATTTATATTAATCTGTGTTCTATCATGTGGTATTACCTCTCTTCCATCTTGCACCTCCTGTTTCTCTGCATGTCTCCTGGCTCCTTTGTGTGCCTTGATTCATCTCCTACTCTCTCAATCTGCCCAGAAGTCTTGCCTGTAAGTCCTGTGTAGCTATTGACCATTCAGCTCTTTATTAAGCCAATCACAGCAATATATCTTCACACAGTATACAAATACTCCACAACAATTCTGTGTATTTCGTGGTTTAACTATGATATGCTCTGAGGATTTTATTTTCTGGTCTTGTTTATTTGGTGTTTTATGTGATTCTATGTCTGTACAGATATGTCCTTCCTTAGTTTGGGGAAGTTTTCTTCCATGATCGTGTTGAATATCTTGTATATTCCATTTAATTGAGATTATTCTCCTTCATCTTTACCTATGTTCAAAGGTTTAGTTTTGTTTTTCATGGTATCATTTCCTGTATATTCCCCCTTCTCTCTCTCTCTCTCTCTCTCTCTCTCTCTCTCTCTCTCTCTCTCTCTCTCTGTGTGTTTTCTTGTTTATTTGGTCTAGATTATCTATGTTATCTTCCAGATCTTCTGTTCTGTTATTCCATCTTATACTTGATTCATTTGACTTGTAATGTTTTCCTTTGAGTTTTCTAGCTTAGTTATTGGGTTTTTCAATTCTATCTTCATTTCATCTTGAGTTCTCTTCAAGGTTTCTATCTCCTTATTGAATTCTAGTCTCATGTCCTGCATTGCCTCCCCCATTTCCATCAATCTTATGTTTGTATTTTCATAAGCATCACCAAGGATTTATTCTCCCTAAGTTCTTTCTCCTTGATTTCATTGAGATGCTTTGTGTCTTCTTTAAACTCCTTGAATTTCTTGATGATGTTTATGATTGATTTTTAAATTTTAAGTCCTAGGATTGTTTCATCTTGGTAACTCTCATTGGCAAACATTTTACAAGACTGGTAAGTTTTGAACAGAAGATTCTGGCTTGGCTTTTCATATTGTTGGTTTCTTTGCAATGAGATCTGGGCATGTGGACTCCTTGTTAGTTCTAAGTCTGATATCAACACAGCAGGCCAAGGTAGGAGACAGGATGTGTGGGGAGTGGGACTTAGAGTTTGGAAATTGCTTGGGTGGAATAAAGTTAGGTGTTAGAGGAGACAGGACTAATGTATAGGATGTGCCTCTTTGTCCAAGTCTGAAGCGTAGTGGCTTATCTGGGTGGGCAGAAAGGTTGGATGTGGAATGGGAGGAGTCAGTGGTTGATAGGTATTGGATATCCTGGGAGAAGCCTATAGATTGGTTTCCGTGCATGCAGGGGTGGCTAAACTAGGCTGGGTCACTGGATATGGGATCTAGACTAGATACAGTGGGTTTGGGGGGGTATATAGATGAAGAGGGTCAGAGAGACTCAATGAAATAGACTCTGGAGAAGGGGGTGTGGGAGATCTGTCTGGGTGGAGACATGGGATGCTGTGCAGAAGGGGTCTGTATGTGGTCACAGGTAGCTGTTACAATGTCTACTTCAACATTTGCTAGGCTAGTAGATCATAAGTATTCCCATTGCATGTTAAAACATGTATTTGCACATGTGCACACAGACATACCTACAGACAAAAAGGATAACTGTGTGGACATAAGTACATTGACTAATTTAATGTGATAATCTCTCTGATATATATATATATATTTGTGTGTATACATATATATGTATATATCATATAGTACATTGACTCTATATAATTTTTGCCAATCATCTATAAGCCATATAGTCTATAATGTTTCAGTATGGTATACTCAGTTGAGTATGACACCAACCTCCTCACTTTCTTAGAAGTAATAAGTATTTCTGAAGTAGTAAAAGATTCCTTTCTTATAGTTAAGAACTAGATTCTGCAATGTTATACAAAAGTAAATTATCTGTGATGGAAGTATCTAACAATTTTAAGAACAGTAAAGAAGCATTTAGATTTTCCCCTAGACAGTGTAGTCTCCTTGGTGTGGACTGTGCTTATTGGTACATCCCTGACATGTTAAGCAAATGAACAAATGCATACTAAGACTCTGCTAATAGGTAAGGAATTATAAAAGTGGAAAAACTCCTGAATAATTATGCCACTTTTCATGGCTCCTAAGAAATTATATTCTTACCTGCACTGAAAAAACTTCTTTGTCTGGTAAAAATCAGCATAGGAAAGAGCAGAAAAGTCATTTGTACTTAATTTATTTTTCTATTTTTCTATCAAGAAGCAGTTGGCTGAGTGAGTATCAAGACTTTTTCTCTTAGATCAATAAAAGCAATCACATTTTAATGCTGCTGTAGACTTAGTTACCTGAAATTTATCAGTACCTCATGGATGTCAACTCATAAAAAATGGTTGTGCACAAAACAATAAGTATTAATCCTTACTTCTAGCAACTTCTATAATTTCAATATTTTTATTATTAGTTGGATTAGTCAAATGTAGCTGTTCCTTTCAATTAGCTGATTTTGTAAGAAAATTTATAAAATGTTGCTACCATAGTAAAATTTAAAAAATATTTTAGAAATTTTATTCCTGTTCTCCAGCCAGTTGGTGAGAGACCTAAACAAAAATGCTGCAATTTCATCCTTCTGAGGGGGCTATGCCTTCCCTGCTGCATTCACTGAGAATATAGAGCTTTATTTCCGCTTTACATGCCTACTTATGGCACATTTTTGTACTGTTTTAATCTAGAAAAAGAAGACCCAGACTAATTGGTTCTTATAATGTGTGAACTTTGTATTAAAAATACTAGCATAAAAAGGATCAGCTTGACTATAGAGGAGCATCCAGCTAGAAATAATCTATGACCATTCTCTGAGAAATAACACCTGCCAAGTTTACCATGTTTTGGTCTATTCCTCCTTTCTGTGACTCTTGACTTGAAGCTCCTCACCTGTGTATCAGCTATCCTATACTATTTCTTCCTCCCCTGGGAAAATAATGAAGAATAAGAGTATGGCAATATTTATCAAGTTTTAGGATCACAACAAGCTTGAGCTTCAGCTCATCCATTCCGTAGCTTGATAACTTGGACAAGTTACTTCATCTGACCATGGCTCAGTTTCCCTTTTAACAATAATGTACTTAATAAGAGGGTTGATAGATGAATTGAGTTTTAGTCCTTGACTAGAGTTACTAGCCAGAAGGTTAAATTATAAATTATAGCATTTTGGAGTTTTTTTAAAGTGGCCTCACAAATCTACTTTTATTGATCTTTTGCTCTTTCTTTTTTTTTTTTTTTTTTTTTTTTTTTTTTTGGTTTTTCGAGACAGGGTTTCTCTGTGTAGCTTTGCGCTTTCTGAACTCACTTGGTAGCCAGGCTGCTCGAACTCACAGAGATCCACCTGCTCTGCTCCGAGTGCTGGGATTAAAGGCGTGCGCCACCACCACCCGGCCTTACTCTTTCTTTTATACTTCCTAGAAACTGGAGGTAATACCTTCACCTGCTTTCCTTCTAGACAGTGTATTTCACTACAGAACTATTGTGTCTACAGAGAAGCCCCTTTTCATCCATGCCTCCCTCTGTTTTGTTCTCATGGTGTCTTGTTTGTGGCTTCCATTATTGCCTCTTCCAGAAACAAGTGTTTGTTTTTCATCTGTTTATATGGACAGTTTGTACTCCCTGTATTGTTTTCTTACAATTCAAATGTCTCCTTTATGTCCCTCTGGGCAGATGTCTTGGTATTGATTGTTATCTCTGCCCTGTGCAGCATTGCATAGGACGGCACAGGTCTTATTCCCTTTAATTTAGCTTAAGAGTCTTGGGAAATGTTTTTAACTTCATGCTTTGGTCTTCAATGGTACAAAAAAATGTTTATCTATTGAGGTTAGGACAGCCTTTTGTGAGTCTTTATCACATCACACTTCCAATCATTCTCCCTGCTGTTTTTAGCTTTATTTTGGGACATTCTCCTGCCTGCTCATTCCCTGACTGCATTCAGTGATCAACACGCAGTTTTCTTCTAATATCCACCTATTTTGTGGGATCAGGATCAGACTTCCTGCAAGCTTGCCTCTTTAAATGGAAATTTTGTTGTTTTCCTGTTCACTTGGTCAGTTCCTATTCATTATTTAAATCTCACTTTAGATTTAGATGCCAGAAAACATTCTGTGATATCTCAAGTCTCTTGTGCTATTTTCAATGTAGTCTGTGTTTCCCTGAGACACAACTGTTAAAATGAAATTACTGAAATACTTTATTCTCAACTGGCTGCCTCTTATGTTATATTACAGGTTGGATTTTCATTCAGTGATATAATACCAGCAATAGCACAGTGCCTGAGAGATAGTAGATACTTGGTAAATACCTCATATGTGAATGAATGGAAAAAATGAATGAATGAAGAGAGAGATGTACGTATCTTCTTTTTATTGCTTTTCCTGGTATAATGCAACATTTCTCTGACTAGTTCCTGTACCAAAGTTATCCATACTCTAAAATGAAACATGACAGACTGAGAATTCATCTCTCCATACCAGAATCTTATATTTATAGTTTTCAGACCAAAGTTTAACTTGCCTAAAGTCTGAATTTCAAGGTATACATTTAATCAGTCCTCAAGAAATGAATGTCAGTTCCTTTGTCCCTAGTCAGTTCAGCAGAACTGCACAACTTGTCCCATGAGAGTCTCCAGTCATCTCTTTGAATTAAATAGCTCTGTCAATGCCTGGAAAACAGATTCTCATGGCCACTCTCCTCTTGGTAGAGGCGTCTCTAAACAGCCTCGTTCTCCTACTGCAAATCCACAGTGCTCTATGCTCTTTTCCTGTTATGTACTCTTGCCTTTATGGTGCTCACTGAAGAGGAAAGAGGTCTGCATGTGCAGAGCCCCTTCAGATACTGCTGCCTCCCCATGTCTAGATGATTTGTTGAGATTTAAATGCCAAACACATTCATTACCTTCCTAACTATCTGATCAAATTTCTTCCT
Source organism: Peromyscus leucopus (assembly GCF_004664715.2). NCBI lineage: Eukaryota > Metazoa > Chordata > Mammalia > Rodentia > Cricetidae > Peromyscus > Peromyscus leucopus. The sequence goes on from NC_051063.1 coordinate 42,631,281, forward strand.
GACTGCCAACCATTCGCCCAGCTGGGTTTTCTTTTTCTTTTTTTTCTTCAGCATTTAAAAACACACTTTCATGTATCCTTAGCTGTTTCTGTGGATTGTGTGACAACCACTTTTACACTCAAGGTAATATGAAATCCAACAAGCATCAGGATGAAATCTGGAGAAATCTATGGACTTGATATCAGGGTCCTATATTCCAGATGAGTTCAGGTTGGGAGCTACAATGTTTTCTCCCAATGTATGAAGCTAAAATGTGTTTTGATAGTTTTAATTAAAAAAAATTTTCATGTAAAGTAGGAAAAATTTCAGATTTCTCAGAAGGCTTTTAGTATTTATGTTCACAGACAGGAAATGCTTGGGACTTGTCTTAGTCCATTTACACTGATACAGCAGAAATTTTCTGGGATCATTTTTAAAGAAAAAAATTTATTCTCTCATAGTTCTAGGGCTGGAACATCTAAGATCAAGGTGTGAACGTCTGGTGAGGGTCTATTTATGGCCTCTTCACATGGTGGGAGGCAGAAAGCCAAAAGGAATGATTGCTGTTTTCTCATGCATAAGAAGAATGGAAGATCAAACTGTCTGCGCTGTGCATAAACTCTCTTTTTAAGAGCCTTGATCCCATTTGTGACATCGTGGCTTAATAATATTTTAATTCCATTCCATTGGCCATTAAGGTTCAATACCAAAATTCTGGAGGGGACACATTCAAACCATTATTCTCAAATCATTTAAGTGTCTACTGATGTAACTTAGCACAAAGTAGAAGCTCTTGTGGGAAACCATATGAACCAGTGGTTAGTACAGCATGATGACCATATCAATGAAGACAGAGGGAAGTAAGAAGAGAGAAATGCAGACTACAGTGAAAAGAGATTTGGGGGTGTTTTAGAATAAGAAATGAGAAGACCTGAGTAGTACCAAGGGAACCGAGGAAAGGAAGAAAATACTGTGGAACTAAAATTATAGTTATAATTTTATAACTATAGTATACCAGTACTGAAATTACTATCACACTGTGTTTATTTTGGAAGCATAATGTTGTATGTAGATTGTAGTATATAAGATTCCAGGATGCATTTGTTTGTTTGGTTTGTCTTGTTTTTAGATATCATTTATTTCTTGACTTTATACTTAGTCACAGTTCTCAGTCATTCTTCAGAATGGCAAATCAGTGCAGATGTTTGCCATAGTTTCATTTTTGCCATGACTGCCAGACCACTGCATACAGGGTATCTGGAAGGCTTAATTAGATGTGAGTCATTATGGTTTTGGGAACGTACAAAGTCAGTGAGGAGAATGCATAGCTCAGGGCATGATGCTTCTGGAAAGCAGGCTTTCACATCATTAGGCAATACTGTAAAGTTGAACAGTCTAGTTTTTAATTTAAACACCATAGAGACTACTTTCCATAAGACACTCTGGTCCTTTGGGAATGGTAGGAGGAGAGTAATATCAAAGCCCCTTGAATAGTTTTCAGTTACTGCTCTGCCATACCAGGAGAGGCAGGATCCCCTAAGGACTTGGCTGTGATTGTAGAACTTCAGTGGAACAGATATTCAATCCATGATATGAACTTTTTCCACAAGACACTGAATATATTCTCAGGAAGAGCCAAGCCAAAGGACAGAGGAAGGAACTTTGAGTCATGGCTTATAAATAGCCCTAATACAGTGCTGGGATTAAAATCCTCAGAGGCTAAGAAATATTCATGGCAAATGAAAGCTCCTAGGCCCAGTCACAAAAGCTATTTCCTTGGGCCACTCATGCAGAAATATGAGCATCTCCATGGAGAACTGTGGCCCTTCTTAAAACGAGGGTGGAGTGGGTATGTAGTGACTGGGATGTACAAAACTAACATGACCAAGTACCAGTGGACAAGGTAGAATTCTGTAGCTAAGCATTCAGAGGAAGAGACCACTAACAATGAACTCCATATAAATGCTGTACAACAATTAACAAGACTGAATGAATAAATGCTACAGTCAAAAACATTTGAACATGTGCAGCTCATAGCACTCCAGAGACAACCTCAATTCTCTCCCCTAGGAAACCTAATCAGGAAGTAGAGATGAAGGAAGAGGTTTATGTTAGTACTCTCAAAACCAGGCAACATATCTAAGCTCTGCATAGCAATGACCAAGCATACTCAGGTAGCCAGGACAATGGAGGGGTTTAAGCCTGAAGTCAGACTTTCCTTCCCAAGAAATTCCCAATAAGGACAGTTAGAAAACTCTCTCATCCTAATGGTGGGGAGGAGTTCTAGGAGCTTCCCTGAATGAAAGCTTGAAGCTAAGTTCTGGAATTTATTGCCAATATGAATCTGTTGCTGTAATAATTCACCTTGAATTTCCATTCTCATTGTAAGGTACACAGTACATGATGCTAAATAACATTGTGTAGGCTCTGTGATTTTAGCAGTTGGAGATAGCTGTGTCATGCATTAGAGTCATGAGAAAGCACTGGAAACCTCATCCATGACAGGGAGAGAAATTATTCCTCACCTTCTTAGAGTCACAGATATTTAAGAAGAGAAAATTGAACCTTTCAACCATCATTTTGACATGTAGGAAATGCTCTAATCCCTAAATTAAAAAATGACAAGAGAGGACCTCAATTCAGCAGAGGCATGCATCTCATAGATTTTCCAAACACTTAGCCTGGTAAGGGTGATAGAAGGTTGAAGGAAATAGACTATCTCTGAACTCCTGCCATTAAACCTTGAGAAACTTTAGCCCTCTAATGGTAGAAGAAATCCTGGAAGTCTGACATGGATCAAAATGAGGATGAGAACATGTTTGTGTATGTTTGAAGCCTCAGGAGAAGTCTAAGATGAATTATAATCAATGGCTAAGAGTATATAAGAAAGATGATACTTTGGAAAAAGCATAGAGAAAATTAAGAAACCGCTAGAAATTAAAATGTGTCTAGGGGAAAGATAAGAATTGAATACTGTTGTAAACAAGGTCACCCTCAGAGTATGTGGAGCATCATATACATATATTCTCAAGGCTCATGAAAAATATATTGATTTACATAGTATGAGGATGGGCTGGGGAGATGGCTCAGAAGATAAAGCAATTGCTTTGTAAGTGTGAACTAAAATCCCATTTGGATCCCAGAATCCATGCAGAAGACCAGCAGTTGTTGCAACTGACTCCAACACTAGCATGTGGGGGCTAGAGATGGGGAAGCCCTAAGCAGACTGGCCAGCTAAACTAGCTAGATATGGTAGACTCTGGGATCACGGAGATCCTACCAAAATAAATAAAGTGGATACCAATAAGAAAGTCATCTAATGTCAAATTCAGCCCCCTTACCTAAGTGCTTACATACATGTGAACATGAAAGCAAATGTTCAGGCACACCACAGTTGTACACAGGATAATAAAAACCAATGAGTAGCCTAAATTCATGGGACTCATATGAAGGGATAGTAATTTATTCCCTATTGTCAAGTGCTCCATTTCTTGTTTATTTCTCATTGATATAACCCCAAAGCTCCATTGCTCTCTATGTATTTTTTTTACATTTTATTGATCATTTTTCTTCATATTTTGAGATATAACTACACCATTTTCCCTTTCCTTTCCTCCCTCCAATCTCTCTGGTATATCCTTTCTTGATCCTTTTCAAGTTCTTGGCCTCTTTTCTCAATAATTGTTGTTAAATACATATATGTATATGTATGCCTACACAAAGAACTACAGGATGCTAAGGAATCCTGAGAGTGGGTTAAATAATCTTCCAATTGGTTTTCTATAGCTCTTTAAGATCTATTTGTGTTGATCGACCACAAGTTGTCTTTCCTGTGAAATGCTTAGTGCCACATCTTTACTCTGGTCACATCAGTACTCATGAGTCTGCACCATCCCTCATGCTACCAGCAGATACTGGATTCTAATGAACTCCTTGAGTCGCTATGGAGCTTCATTTGTGGAAGAGTCCTTATCGAGATATGCTTATCAATTAGAACATTATAGTAAAACAACACATCTTTTACCTATGTCTCCTTTTGAACACTGTAGGACATAGAAATAGTATTCTTACAAGGTGATTTGTTGCTATGAATTGTGCTTTTACCCCATATATACTGCCAAAGTATATATGTTACGGCTAGGCAACAGTATTACTTATACAAGTAACAGCTGTCTTTTCTCTGGGCAAGGGTAGCCCAAGAGAACACAAGTTCACTGTGAGTGTAGACAAAAGAGGACCTTATTCCAAACATCACTGCAAAAACACTCAGATGAAGAACGGGCAGCTATCTGTGGTGATTAGCAGCTGAGTGTGGTAAGGGTGGTGTGGATGAACTAACAGATATGCAGCATGTATCCTGTGAAGGGAGGGAGATGCCAGCAGTGAAGACACAAGGGTAAAAGACACTGGCCACCCCATCCTCACCACACTCAACTGCCAAACACCATTGTCAGAATGAGATGAACACAAACCAACAGAGCTGTATTATAAATCAAGCTCACGTTTTTAGTGATGACTGTCAGCAACCTGTCCCTCTAAAACCCCTGTATCTAAGATGAGGGAAATCACCTAAATCATTATGATGTCAGCATCCTTCTGCTGTCTCGCCTTCTCATGTTTATGCCAAAGAATGACTGTTCAAAGTAGCAGTAGTAATGTTGGAACAGGTTCCAACCACTAGCCCTGAGACAACTTCAAAGCATAAGTTCTTGGGTTTCTTGGGGGTACCTGATCTACTGCACAGGTATAATGGTTGGAAAGCCAAGATCCACACTTCCCGAAGAGACTGCCAGTGTGTCCCTCAGGTGATGTTTCTACCCCCTGCTTTTGTAAGGATTCTAGGACCTCTAAGAATGGCTTTATAAAAGTTCAAGAGAGGCTCTGTGAGAGACATTGCTTTTCCTGAGGCTAACGGGGAGGGAAGGGGTCTCACTTATCACAGTGTACTTCACCACTGAAGGTTAGTTTTGGACAGCATGTGGAAGAGTTTTTAACCTAAGACATGGCTGCTTATATTTCATCTGTTAAAAAAAATACACTAGAAAATGGAAAGACCTCCCATGATAACAAAGACTTATCTTTTATGCAATGACAACCAATAGATAAAACAAAAATCAACAATGTGGTTAAGTAAGCAAGAAACACTAGTTTTCTGATAGTCTTTAATGCACCTCTTTAGATTTTCAAATCTATAAGAATTTTGCATATACTTTTTAGATCTTTATATGAAAATGAAATTATCCTTTATGAAGTATATTCTTTAATTAGTATACCAGATGACACACTTTGAAAACAGTTTTATTAGGCATGAGGGAGTTGTTGCAAGTCCTTTGTGCAGGGCAGGTTTCTATTTTAGAAAAGTCAGTGTGTACAGAAAAAAAAGGGAAGATCGAATGTAGAGATCAGGTATTTACAATAAGAATGAGTCAGGTGATCATGAGGACTCAACTAAGCCGGTATTAGTAGTTCACTGAAGACACAAAATCAACTAAATTAAGCTATATGCATCTGGCTAAAAGACTAAATAGGGAAAAGAGCCATGTAATTATTACAGGCTGTTGAATCTGCTTCAACACTTAATAATAGCTAACCCCAGAATGTGTATGAGAATGTTTCCTTAAAGTCCAACTTACCAAGTACATTTTATTCATGAACAACTATCCATATGGTGATGAATCTTGTATTTAAGGATATGTATTTCCATAGAACATTGCCTTTAAACAAGAGTCAAACAAGAGTCAACCACTTCAGCTGGGACTCAATATGTTCCATTGCTGCAGGAAAAACTGGCCATGTTGGACATACTGAGACTCCATATGTCAGGTTTTAACATCATACCTTCCAAGACCTCCTCCTAGGTAATTTTTGACCATGAATATGGCCTCAGTATCCAATCACAATGCAGGTTACACTATCATCACAGATATGAATGATAAACATACGTGGCTTTCTTTCTAAATCTGCTCATTTGATTCTATAGCACCAACTATACATAAGTATGTTTGTATCCTTTAAAGAAGTAAGAATTTGAATAATTTCTAGACTAAAATAGCAACACCATGTATATTAGGAATCACAGGGGTTGAATTTTATTAGTTTTCTAGAAAGATTGAAACTGTTCAATTTTGGGCTAATGAAATGAGAATTCAGTAAGAGAAACTGGTCAATTCTGACTGAATATGGCAGAGCTCATAGGTAAGCCAAATCTTAATCTATTTAGTAAATTTAATCTCTAGCAGCTACAAAGATTTGACAGAGATTTCTAATACCCTAATAGAATCCAGAAAATGGAAAAACTATATTAAGGAGAGAGAAATAGGCAAAGATTTTAGCAATTTTGGGCTCTGGTCAAGAGCTAATTCCAACAGAACTAAGGAAACTGCTCTGATCTGTGAGTCAGAGTGGAAGATGACAGAAAATGGATTCTGAACTTTGACACCAAGACCACATCACAGTTAACATTTCTGTTCTCAAGCATCTTGCTCCATTGGGCTTGCTCTAACAAATACTATAAACCATCCAACTTATAAACAGGATTATTTGTCATAGTTCTAGACTATGGAACATCTAAGATCTGGGTGCCAGACAGAGTAGTGTCCAGTGACTCTCTCTTTCTTGACAGAGTGTGCGTGTGTGTGTGTGTGTGTGTGTGTGTGTGTGTGTGTGTGTGTGTGTGTGTGTTGAAATGGTGGAAAGTGGGGAAGGTGGCTTCCTGGAGTGACTTTTATAAGGGCACTAATCTCATGAAGGAACAGCCAGAATTACCTAAACACTTCTGGACAGCACCATCTCCTAATGCCATTGCCTTGGAGGTTAGGACTTCAGCATATACATCTTGAGGAGACACATATATTCTGACCATATCATTAGTGAAAAAGTTAAAATATGTCTATTAAGAAGTCTGTACCTTTATCTATGACTCATGGGACTCATTATAGTGGGGAAAGAAACATCTGAATATTTCCATTTCTATCTGATATTAAACCAAAAGTGATTGGGCAATCCTTAAAAGGGACTCTCACGATATTATAAACTAAAAGATACAACAATGGTGATCTCACTTAAGTCCTCACCCACCTCTCGAGGTTGCTTGGCATAGGAATGGGTAACCATCAGCTAAATCAAGTCTGACCCTTTCCAACATCTCTATTCCTTGCATGATTTTACTTTTGGAGCCTGTCGACACAGTCCCAAACACAGTCTAATATGTAGCTACTGAGAGGATAATTTTTTCCTCTACACTAAAATATCACTATATAATTTGAAGCTTATGTTTACAGTCTTGCTCCATAATTACTTCAACATTTCCCTCTGTTCAGTTTACTCTTTTTGACTCAGTATCTCCATTTATTGTAAAATGCAGAAGTTTCATAATTATTATACAACAATATTACACAACTGAAAATGAATCTATGGGTGCATGCAAGTACCTAGATGAGCATCGCATGTGATGATAAGCAGAAGAAAGAAAGAAATCCAGAGATAGAACAGTGCATCTTGTATGGTTCTAGGTCTGTAAAGTTTTAAAATCCCCAAAGTCATCCATGATGTTATATCAAAGTATTGTCACCCTTCTGTGGTAAATGAAGGGTTATAGGTAAGAGGCTTTGTGTCCAGGTGATGTCCTGTTTCAGATTTCTTAATTCTATTCTCTTTGCAGAAACTCACTGAGATATATATTTAGTCGTCATTTTTCAGCAAGAAATCATACTTGAATATATAATTTATGCCAAAGATTCAGTCACTGGGTATGGTAGTGCAGTCCTTTTTCAGTACTTGTGATGTAGAGACAGAACATTTAGAAATTCAAGGCCAAATCTTGGCTACCTATCAAGTTTCAGACCAGTCTGGATTACTTGAAGCCTCCTCTCAGAAATAAATAATTTTAAAATGCTATATATATTATATTTCACCAAAATTTACATCAAATATATTGCCAATAAAATTCCTGAACTGACCAAAGCAATCCCATTACTGTTCATTAGGTGCCATCCTTTGTTGAGAACTCATCCCAGACCTCTCTATTTATGCCCTATGAACCATTTTATAACCTCCTTTTGTGAACAGCCTAAGACAGTTCTTAGGCAATAGCTTTATTAGAAGTATATGTGCTCTACCATAGCAATGTGGAAAAGAGCTGGCTCTACTAATTCCTTCTCACAAAGTGGAGTGATTTAGAACTTCTTGGCCTTCACTCAGTCTCTGGTCATTCAGAGGATTATTGCATAGGTCATATAGCAAGTGTCTGGAGACAAGACCCATAGCTGCTCTTGTCTTTTGACTTCTGCATCATAAAGTCTCCAGTTTCAAGACTGAAATAGAATTTGTTAATACACAGGGGAGTTGTGAGGAGGAAAACATGGTTGTTTTTAGTTCCCTCCAGCAGTTTCTATAGATTTCTGCAGATGATTTTTTTGGGGGCTGTGAGTCCTACCTCTGAAGATTCACAAATAAAGCATGCATATCCCACAAGATCTCCTGAGAGCTTAAGAAGAGAGAAAAAAGGACAATTGTTTGCAAAGATAGCCATTCTAGTGGAGAGCAAAATGCTCTGCCACTTCATGTAGTGGCATAGGAGGGGTTAGAGGGAGGCAAGGGAAGGGAGAAATGAAGTAATTAAAACTCTCAGAAAGAAAAGAACAAACTGACACACAAAAAAGCAGGAATTATGGACTTCCTTGGAGAACCTATTAGTTAAGAAACCACACTTGAATATTTAGTGTTGGGAATGAAATAGAAACTGTAGCCTTGGAACCTGATTTGCAAGTTTCTCCCAAGGCATTGGTAGCACTGTCGAGAGAAAACCAGCAAATGTGGGGTCCTCGTCCATCCTTTTAGCTCTGTGAACTTGGAGGCAGAGAATTAAAAAACAGGATAAATCATAGCATCATACAATCTAAGTGATTTTATTTTATCTTCTTCATTATCTATTGTCAAATATCAAGTGAGTTTTCTCTATCATACATCAACATCATCATTAGCAGCAGCAACAGCCTTCAGTTTTTCTGATTTTCCCATACAGCTAGCAAGTACAGCTATTGTGACAAATAATAGGGAATGTGTTCTGAGAAATACATCATGCAATTATTTTATCAGTATGTGTGATGATTAGTGCTGTTGACTTGACAGAATCTCTAATCATCTAAAAGACTAGGAGATGGGTCTTAGGGGGCATTCTCTTTTATTTTTAGTCTCAAATGCTCACATTTAATTTTTTTCCTTGTATTGAAATAGATTCTCACATAATATATCCTGATTATGGCTTCCCCTTCTTCTACTAGTATGTTAGCATGGGAGGTCTTTTTACTTTCTAGTGTATTCTTTAATTCTCTTTACAGAGGTGTTTTACCCCATTGATTAGGCTGATTCTTTGGTGTTGTACTGTATTTTATACAGTGTTTCCTCTGATTTTTTTTCTTGCCCATTTATTATTGTTATCAAGAAAAGATACTGATTTTTGTGTATAGATTTTGTATCCTGATACTTTAATGAAAGAATTTATCAGGCCTAAGAGTTTCCTGGTAGAGTGTTTATGGTTTCTACGTATAGAACCATATCTACAAATAAGTCAGTTTGACTTACTCATTAACTGTTTGAATCCCTCATCTTTCTTTCTCTTCTCTTGCTGTTTTAACCAAAATTGTGATCACTATCTTGCGCAATATTGAAAAATGTGGGCACTATTGTTCTTAAATCTGTAGGAAATATTTTTAGCTTTTTACCCATTTAGCACAGCATTACTATAAATATATCATATATATAATCTTTACTATATTGCAAAATATTCTTTCTATTCCTAATTTCTTTGGTAATTTTATTATGAAGGAATGCAGAATTTTGTCATGTGTATTTCCTGTATGGATTAAGCTAATCATGTAATTTCTGTACTTATCTAATTATATTCTGTATTTTCATTTATTGATTTATGTATGTTGAACCATTTCTGCCTCCCTGAAATGAACCCAACTTTGTTATACTGTATAAGTTTCTTTGTGTGATCTTAAATTTGATTTATTACAAATATTTTTTAAAGAATTTAGCGAAGTTGGTCTATAATTTCTTTTTTTCTTACTGTGTCTTAATTTAGTTTTGATATCAGTGTAACAGTGACCATGTAGTCTGACTCTGTAATGTCCTTTACCTTTCTATTTTGTGGAAATTCAAGAAACATTGACATTATAATTACTTTAATGTTTTGGTAGAATTTAGCAGTGAACCATCTGGTCCTGACTTTTCCTTTGTTAGAGAATTTTTTATTACTTCTTTATTAGTATTGTTTGTTATAGATCTGTATAAATTATTTATGTCTTCTTGGTTCAGTTCTGGTAGACCACATATACGTAGGCATTCATGTATTCTTTACAAATTTTGCAGTTTTAAAGTATGTTTTCAAGATACTCTCTAGTGAACCTCTGTATTTCATTGGAATTTGTTGTAACAGCCACTCTTTCATCTTTGATTTTATTGAATCATCTCTTTTGGCTAGACTGGATAGTACATTGTCAATACGGTTGGCCATTTGGAGGAAATGGAAGTCAATTAAAGAAGATAGCATGGGCTGGGCGGTGGTGGCGCACGCCTTTAATCCCAGCACTCGGGAGCAGAGCAGGCGATCTCTGTGAGTTCGAGGCAGCCTGGACTACAAGTGAGTCCAGAAAGCGCAAAGCTACACAGAGAAACCTGTTCAAAAAAAAAAAAAAAAAAAAAAAAAAAACAAAAAAAAAAAAAAAGAAGATAGCATGATGTGCCTTAAGGTCTTAGAAAAAAAAGAACAAGTCAAATCCCTAAACAGTAGAATGCAAGAAACAATAAAAATCAGGGAAGCAAGTAATGAATATAAACTATATATGCTTTTATTAAAATACTTGATGCTATCTTCTTTTAATTTTTTCTGGTTTATTATGTTTGCTATGACTTGCTTTGTGGCCTAAGATTTGATCTGTTTTAGGTTCTATTATATATGGGTGAGGAGAATTTGCTTTCCATACCTGTTTGATGTAATATTCTGTAGATATCTGATTTAATACATGATACAGTATAATTATGAAGTTTCTTTATTGAGTTTTAGTTTAGATGACCTTTCTAAAGATGTGAGTAGAGTAGTTGAAGTTACCATCATTATTGTAAGTGGGGAGTCCAAAACCTTGACAACTGAAGTTCCATCCTAGAACCTGCTGTGGAAGGAGAGACCTGACTCCTATAAGCTGCCCTCTTATCAATACACTTGTTCCATGGCATGAACAATGAACAATCAAATCTTGATTTTTCTCCCATCTTGCTTTTTTTTTTTCATGTGACTAAAAGGAGAAAAATGTTAAAAAGTACTAAGGGATTAAAATTAGCCCAAATTAGTATTTTAGGAGCTTGAAAAATGTTTTTTGGTCCTGGGGTGATGATGCCTTGCCTCCACTGAGATCTCTTGTTGCAAAAGCATGAAGACCAGATTTCAGGTCTGCTGTGGATATTGTTCTATATAAATAAAACACTGATGGCCAGTGATCAGGCAGGAAGTAGGTTGCCAGGCAGGAAGTAGGTGGGACAAGGAGAGAGGAGAATTCTGGGAAGCAGAAGGCTGAGGGTGGGAGACACTGCAGCCACCGCCAGGACAAGCAGCATGTAAAGACTCTGGTATAAAAATGGGTTAATTTAAGATAAAAGAACAGTTAGCAAGAAGCCTGCCACGGCCATACAGTTTATAAGTGATATAAGCGTCTGAGTGATTATTTTATAAGTGGATTGTGGGACTGCGGGGCTTGGGGAACCTGGAAAGAAGCCCTCCAGCAACACAGGTCCCCAGCACCCAAATAACTGCATACCTGAAACTGGGATGCTAAAGAGTTCTAGGGAGACAGGAGGATCTCTGAGTTTGTTTTGGATTTTCCAAAAATGGTGAACTCAAGGGCAGACACTGCTTAAAAGGTATGTCACAGAGCAACAGAGCAGGGCATCTGACCTCCTCTGCCCTGCACTTGTACACACACAATAGATACATACATACAAGCACACACAAACACACATACACACAGAAAAAGATAAAACCTGTTTTCTGCAGGATTGGTTCCCTTTGGAAGGGAAAGGAGTGTGATGTGGGCAAACTGCAGCAAAGAGCCTCGATTGCAAATGAGCATTCACTTATGCAGCTAGAAGACCAAGAGTCTGTCAGGGAGAAGAGAGGCTAACAGAAAGGAAACTAAGACAAGACTAGGAGAGATATATTTTGGAGAGGTAATTTTTTTCCTGCCAGGATTAGAGCTTGAACTTAACTGCCTCACAGGCAGTTAAGAAAATGTAGGAGGTTTGTAATGGGAGAAATCACAGAGTCAAGAATTTTGTTACTGCAAAGTATTGTGGTGTCACATTTTAAAAATTGCAAATGTATTGACATTTATAATGGACACATCCAAAGTTAGGTGAAAATGTGGCTGGCTTCTGGGCCTCTACTGAAGATGTCAGGACTCTGTTCTTTCTCTTCCCTTCTTAGTTATGCTCTTTCCATGAAGAAGACAACATTGAGGCCACAGTTTAACAGCACTGTCAGTTCTGCAGCCCTAGGGGAAAGATGCAGTCTTTAGTCACAGCATTAACTCACTTTGTGCTCCTTGCTCACTCTTGTGAGTGGATCTTCCCTCTCACTGCCAAATGGAGAGCCATGAGATAAGTGGACAAAAGGCCATATGTAGACTAGAATGTCAAATGTTATTGTGAATCGAATTGGTGGGCTTGGTTGGCTACTCTGTGGAGTCTGCCAACTGAAACTGATTGTCCTCAGTACAGCTGTGAGTGGTAAGGTTTTATTAATGCCTTAATGACTGTCTATTAACCTGGAAAGAACTATTTCAAAACTTAGTAACAATACACTACACATTATTTTGCAGGTTCTATCAGCCAGGACTATGGGCATGGTTTAGATCAGTTGTCTACTTCTGATTCCTCACAAGATTCAAGAATACTGAAATAAGACTTTGCTGACTGACATACACAGAGGCCAATATTATGACATTAGAGTTTTTAGTAAACAAACAAACAAAACAAAACAAAAAAAACAAAGCAAAGCAACAACAACAACAACAAAAAAAAACTGGTTTGTGGCATAATCAACTCCCAAAGAAACTGACAGCTCACACTGTGGTCAGTTGAGGGAAGACATAAGTATAGGAAAGGAAGAGAGAAAGCCTTATTACAATTTGGTTACAGAAAGTGTTTAGGGTTAATTTGTGAAAATTTACATGGTCATTGTACCTCCCCACAGGTATCTTTTTCTTTCTGATAGTCACATTCTGTACTGGAAATTTTTAACTTGAAACATCAAGATGTCATGGAGCAGATTAGGAAATGTCTCCTATACATGTCCACTGTCATAAAGCTATTTTCAAAATATCTTTCAGTGCCTTGCAGTTTTTACCGAAAACCAACTTAAACCCTTTGGAACTTAAAGAGTTGGTTTTCATAGCAATCCAGACTTTAAGTAATTTCTGACTCCAGCTCCAAGCTATCCTGTCATGGTAAGATTCAGTATTTTTGCACACTGCCAGACTAAAAACTTCAGTTTATTTTTCTTTGCTGGCTGTTGGTCATAGGGTCATTCTTAGTTCTTTGACCTGTGAGCCTCTGCAGAGGACAGCTCACAGTATGACAGCCTGATTCATGATATACAGAAGAGAGTGAATCATGAAAAGCAGCTCCCAACAAGACAGTTGAGGCTTTCCTGTCTACAAAGGTGACATAACATCATTTTTTTTTTTTTTGTGTTATATAGAAGTCGGAGGGCAGTATCACATTCAAACGGGGGAATTAAAAAAAAAAAAAAGCATGAACATCAGCAGGAAGGGATTACTGGGGCCCATGTGGTATCTGAGTGTCACAAAGGCTAACAAAGGATTGTGCAAGTGGAGTATAGAAAAAGAGATTGGGAGCCAAGTTGGTATTTAGAAAGAAAAATGAGCCACTTTGGGTACCTTGGAGGTATGCAGTTGCATGAGAGATGCGTCTTTGTCTACATATTTTTATATTCATCTTCTCTTGGATCGTGGTTTGATTTGTTTTTGTTGTTGTTGCTTTGGTTTAGTTTGTTTTGATTTCCCCTGCCTAGTGCAACAGTAAGCTCCTGATATTAACATTCTAAACTGTTTCCCAATTCTCTTAAAAAGCATTTCAAAAAGATGTTCTGTGTTTCACTCTTCTAATCTTAAAGACCTGCATATGATGTATGAGAATGCCTAAGACTTGTTTATACATTGAATTATTTACCAGCAATAACACTATGTCATTATAATTTAGACTTTTTTTAATGAATCTTTTGGTTGCTTAATTTATCTTTCTATTGATTTTTTTCCCCTCAAATGCCAAATGGGTCTGCATTCCAATCAGACTCTTACCTGTCTTCTCAGATGGAGTGTTTTTCCTTTGCATTTGGAGAAAATGTTAATTAACACATTAGGAATGTATTTGGTACATTTGGTTGCAAATGTAAACAGTCTAATCTCCTGTTCATTAGAGCCCTTTGTCTGAATCACTCAAGTGAGTAACAGGTTGCACTGAGACATCACCAAAATGATTCAGCTATCCAAAAGTCCTCTTTCTATTACCCCCAGAAGAGTTATGTGTTATGAATTGCATTTTCATTTTATTGTCATGGTAACCACTATGGCAATACTTGAAAGGATGGCCATGTTAATTACTTTACTGAATAAGAGATAATGGCCAAATTTTCTGCATTGAACTTGTTAGAAAATGTTCCCAGCATCCACAGGAACAAAATAAGCATCCTGGGGGATTTTGTACTTTGGAGCCTTCTGTAATTTTGGAGGAACATCATTAGGAAAACCAGGGTGTGCTGTGGTAGCTGGACTCAGCATTCCCTTTGGATTTATCCCCTTTCTTCTCTCCATAGTTTGTTATTTCTTTGCTAAATGATTATCCTTTGATCTTGGCATTCATAAAGTAAAATCGTCTATTGAATGCCTAGAGTGTACAAAGTAATTTCTCTGTATAATCTGGCCCAATCTTCATAACACGCTGGTGTGGTAAACACTATTACTTTTGTCTTGAGAAACAAATATTGAGTACATTCAGTCATTTATCCAACAAATAGATGAGTGTTTTGTTTAAGCAATATGAACCAAACTTCACAAATAGAATTGACATAGCTGAGATTAAATGAAGTCCGCCTGATTCCAGAGCTCGATATTATACCAAGTGATGATGATCCAAATCTGACCTCTCTATTCTTAGATATTAACTGACCAAGCAAGGATAGTCTCTCTCTCCCTGTCTCTCTGTCTCTGTTTCTCTCTGTCTCTCTGTCTTTCTCTCTTTGTCTGTCTGTCTGTCTGAATATCTCTCTCTCTGTGTCACATACTAACACACACACACACACACACACACACACACACACACACACATTATCCACATATATCTAGGTATCTTCAACAAATTCCCCATATTTTGACTTCCTATTATATTCTCTATTCAGAACTGAAGACTGAAAAGTAAATTACATTCACTAGAGCAGGGGACTCAGCTCTCATACAAAACCATATTTGCATACTTTCACTTGTAGGAACCTTGGTGAACATGACTTGTCTTGGGGCCAGAGCATGCCATTGTAAATCCAATGCTTGAACAGATTAAGCTCATGCTCCTTGTAATTGCTGACTACTTGCTATAAGAAGAGCCAGTAAGAAAGAAAAGGTGAGCTAGGGAAAAGGACAGGAGGATTAAAAGGAAGGAAGGATGGGAGAAATCTTTAAGGAGGCCTCAGAATTCATTATTCTTTTCTTTAAAATCACTTACCCTGATAGTGGGGACTTTCTTTATCTGCTAGGAGCAGCACAAAACAAGAAAACTTTCTGCAATAGAAGGGATGCCCTAACCAGTATCATCATCCCTGAGGACATAAGATTACCGAGTATTTGAAATGTGGTCAATCTGAGAGAGAAGGGGAATTTTTACGATGCGTTTATCTTAATTCTATGTAATCCACAAGGTTTATCACTATTTGGGGTACCTTTGCCCTGCAGAAGTCCCCATGGCAAGGCCGGTCCACCATGGATGCCATCCTGACCTCTTATTATATCTGCTCCTCAGTTGTTTACTGCCTATTCCTCTAAACTTCTTTCCTAAGCTGGTCATCAAAAGTGAAAGCAAAATACAGCACATGAAATACCATTTATGCATCATTTTCAACAGCCTTAATAAGGGCCATTTAAATTCTATAAGTACTGCTGCGAATTTTCTATCTATAGCAAGATCTGTATTTTTCCAAACATTCTCCATAATGACAAAACAGAACAATAAGAAAATAGCCTCTCAGACCATTATGAAGATTGCTCCAAAATCAGCTTAAAAAGCAACAAGGTTTAATTTGAACATTGCTTTTCATTCCTTTGCTACACAGAAGAAAGAACAGGATGCAGAATAGCAGGCAGGGATAGCAAAACAGAGGAACGAACAAGAGGAGAAATGATTACATCATCTTACCTCCTTACACAGCACAGGGTGGCAATTGTTTGTGGCTGCAATCATCACCAGCAGACAGATAGCAGGGTGGAGAGGGAAGAGCACTCGGTTGGGAGTTGCAACTTTTCTCCCACACTGTACAAAATTGCTATATGCCTGGGAAAGCTGTATGCCAGACTGTACCTCGGTATTTTTTTTTCTCATGCAAACTGTAGAAAATATAATCATTCTCTTTCTGGTTAAGTTTTGGCAGGTTTTATATGATATAAAACATCAACTATAAAATTTGCTCTACTTACTGTTGAGCAAAAGGAGGCAATTTCAAAACCTCACTGCTCTCCGACTTCCAATGAAAACTTCATGACCGAATGTAACTGAGAATGTATCAGTCCCATTGCCTAGACTATTAGAGCCATTTCACATCTTGGCCTATTGAAATGGCCCAGGAATATGTTCTTTCTTTAAGTGGATGTTAACTGAAGAAGAAGAAAAAAAAAAGAAAGAAACCAAAACGAAACAGAAACTATTTCCAGACTTCTCTCAAAGCCTGGAATTGCTAAATATTTTTGTTCTGGCGATACTATTAGATGTTGCCTTTGTTGTTAGGAGGGAAAAGTGTTGGCAGCAGAGTACTGGAATTCAAAATTAGGTGATGTCTATGAAGAAAGCATGTCTAGAACTCTCCTACATCCTAAGTACTCTGTAAATGTCACCTTTAACTTTCACATTATACTATTACTATAATTAAACAGATGTCAGCTAACTCCTGAATCTTGCAAGCCGTGAGCCTTCAATAAGTTTAAGTAAGCTTTCAGTACATTCATAGCTCTGTTATGGGTGTGCCATTAAAAGGAGGCAAAGTGCTTGAGATTTCAACAAACTGAAGGTGAAATGCCTATGCCTGTAGATGACATGTGATAGCATCATAGAACATATTGGAGGAAATTGGCTCTGACTATATCCTGTATAAAGCTCCTAGGCTTTCTAGCAGTGCCTCCATGGTTGTTATTGAAAACAAATGTGATCAATAGTGTTTTCACTATTAACTGAACAATACTATTGATATTATTAGGCAAAATTTCTGATTTGAAAATTTTGTTTTCTTCGTTGACAAAACTACAAACAAAATGGAAACCTACAAACTATTTAAAGAGGATTTTATCAGGTTAAATCTGACTAGGTAAAAGCTTTGACCTTTTGTTTCAAGACAGGGTCTCACTATGCAGCTTAGGCTGACTTTGAACTTGTAGCAATTCTCCTGCCTCAATCACCCAAACCATAATTACATGCCCTTGTACAGCCATGTAAAAAATTATTTAGTAATTGTATGCTATATCTTGTGTGGGAAAATACAATATTTTTGATGTATTTTCAATATAATAATATCATTCCATTAAAGAGACCTAGCATTGTTTTAAAAAAGCCTATATGCAAATTATGACCAAAGTGAAATATAGAATTATACCCACCTAATCAAATATTACCTATGTAAGCAAGTATAGTTCCATTCTACATGTGGTCTGCCTGCCCATACATCCATCCACCCGTCTACTGATCTATTACCTATTCATTGTAGAAAAACGTGATGTAGAAAAAAACTCAAGGTATCTGAAATCAGGTAGATGCGGCTTGAATATAGACTTTATTATTTAATGATAATTATGCCTCTGGCTTTAGTTTCATATATTTAGAGTATAATATTTGTTAGAGGGATAGTTTATGAGTTCAGTTGACAATGACTTAATCTTGTTGGTGATGTAAAAATTAGCCTTGTATATCTACCAATTAGTATATATTATTTGTAACTGTTAATTAACAGTTATTAAACTTACATAGAGGAGCTCCTTCTGCTATACAATGATGCCAGTCACACATCCACTTTTAGAACAAGAGACAAACAAGTTGTGTGAGTTTTTACAGCTTAGCTAATGAGCATTTGATGTATCACATACTGTGGTTCAGAAATAATTTCAAACTGCTCAGCATAATCTTACTATTTAGAATATCAAGCCTCCACTCTGTCAAATAATGTCTAGAAAAGTAGATTGAAGTGTTGAAAATTAAATCCTTATTTAAAAGTCAACTATTTTGGCCACTACTGCGAAGGCAGCCTACTCGAATGAGCAGGAGCTGCAGTAGCAGAGAGGAAATTCCAATTCCCAGGACTGTCTCAATGTGTGTCCCTTTGTTCATCTGATGCTTTTAAAACCAATTTAATTCATCTAGACTTGCCCTTTGAGAAGAAGCAAACTGATAAAATAACTGGATCTGAAGAAATCCGTCTCAGTTCAGGAAGAATTCTTACCATTTTATCTCCACTCATATACTAAAGGACTATTGCTGCCATTTAGCAGAACTCATGGCACACAATAGATACAAAATTGATAATTATCTTCATCCCCAAAACATTATCTAAGTCCCTACTGGATACCATACAGTACCTACTCTTGGTCAAATAAAATTACTTTGCCATTAACTAGGCATGTTAACATATGCCTGTGATCTCAGAATTTGCAGGTTAAGGAAGAAGGATTGCAAATTCCAAGACAGTCTGGGCTACACAGTGAGACACTACCACAGATAACAAATCTAGGTGACTCTTTTCAATGAAACTATAATTCAGTACTGGAGGAATTCCTTGAACAATACGAATACTATCATGTGATGCATAACATGTAAATTAACAATGCATTGCAAATTCAGTGGAGGGACTATTAAAATATATCATGGACTAATATTGTTGCTGTATTCTCCTGTGTAAGTATATGGTATCATGTTTCCTAATGATGAATTTCTAAGAATTCATCTTTGTCATTCAGTAGCTTATTTCTTACAGTGTTTAGTACATATGATGGTAAGGGCACAATGAATGTGTCCTGAAATAAAAGGTGTAAAACTACTCAGATGACACACTGGAGGAATGTTCAATAAAAGACAAAATGGTCAGTCCTAAAACCATAATCACACAAACAACAAAAGCAGCATGTTGTGTTTATATATCTATGCAAACGTGTATATACATTTGCGCATTGTGTGTGTTTTTAACAATAATAATCAAACTTAAAAAGGCCATCAGTTTGAGAGTGAAGCAGAAGAGGCATGGAAGGACTTAGAGGAAAGGAACATGGACAGGGCTAAAAAGGGAAAAGGGAAGGAGGAAGTGATGGAATTGTATAAATATATTTTAATTAAATGGTATCAGAAGTTCTAAAAAGAGAAAAAAATGTCCCATGATTAAAATATGACTCAGTTTGCCAGGTTTGTGCTTGAACTTGAAATATTGTCTGGGTCTCAGGGTTTGTCAGTAGAGTAGTTTGGTCATAAAACAATAACAAGAATCCCTTTGCTGTCCAGGATGCTCCTGTTAATTTATTTGCTCACTCATTATTGTTTCATTTTCATTAAATATCTACAGAGTATTATGATATGCTAGGTACTCACTAAAGAGCACTGTTAATAAAACATATGTATTCTATTCTTGTGGTGCTTATTATGTATCTCATTCAATTTTATGTGCCTATGGACTATTACAGACTGGGTAATTTGTGGTGAGATTTTATTTGTGCTTTGATAAATAAAGCTTGCCTGGAGGCCAGTCATTTTAAGTAAACAAAGTCAGGTAGCACACACCCTTAATCAGATCACTTAGCAGGCTGGGTTTCTGTGTGTTCAAGGCCATACTAGGGAACAGAGCCAAGTGTGGTGACACACGCCTTTAATCCCAGTACCAACCATAAAGACCTGGAGGTCTGTATAGACAGACAGTGACAAAGAAGTGAGGTAGCTGGGCTAAGAGCCAATGAGAAGACAGAAGAGCAAGAAATATAAAGGTGTGGGTAGACAGGAAGTAGCTCGCATTTGGAAGCTACAGAGTTGGTGAGGTAATGTTGGCTGGTGGCTTTTCCTATTTTCCTGATCTCTAAGGCTTTCACCCCTATATTTGGCTCTCTGTTTTTTATTTAATAAGACCATTTAGAAATTTGTCTACCATAATTTATACAGAAATAGTATTTCTGGTTCATGTTTCTGAATGCTAGCATGTTCAAGGGCATAGTAACAGTGTCTCAGCAGTGTCTCGGAATGACTTTCAGTGATGGCTCAGAACATTGTAGAAAGCATTATATGGACAGCAGGAAGCAGAGCACTCACAGAATCACTCACTTTTACAGCCCAATCACTTCCAAGAGCACCAACAAGTCCATGAACCCTTGAAAGAAGAGAATGAGGTCTAGCCTGCAGCATCCAAACTCCCTCCATCAGGCTCCATCTCCTATCACTGCATTGGGAGCTAGGGTTCTAGTATATAAATTTTGGGAAGACCCTTTAAAGACATAGCTTCATGACAGATAACATCAAAGAGTAACACTTTATGAATCAGCTTTTGCAAATCATAATAGTGCCTATGGAGGAAGATAAAAGAGAGGAGAGAAAGGTTACCCTACTGTAGGCCTCAGAATGCCTTCTGAGGGACTCATGTTTACCTTGAAACATGAAGTAGAAGAAGTGAGAAATCATAAAAGTTTAGACAGAAGTGGTTGTAAGTTCATTTTAAGGACAAAGAAGAGGGTGTACTGAAGGCATGAGCTGGGGAAATCCTTGGCATGCTCAAGCTACTGCAAGGTGGCCGGCGAGGCTGCAACTAGAGCTTGGCAATGAGGAGGCAGCATCTTCTCACTCAAAATTCATTTACATTTATTTCAAAATGTTCTCCACTAAACTCAAATAAAAGTAACAGCAGAACTACTAAAATAGTATGAACTTTGGTGAGGCTGCCTATACATTCCCAGAAGACACTATAACCAAGCCAAACCACTTCGAGTGGCTTGTCTCTATAGACACTTCAATGTTCTTGGTTTTCTGCCTTGGTAGAGGCTTGAGGCCAGCAGGAGGCAAGGATTCTGGATCCAGTTTTCAGTTGCTGCCCTCCTTTTTCCTGCGCAACTATCAAGATGGTTCTCCTTTGTCATCTCTTAAAGAAGTCCTGGTCTTTAGCACTGCCCATGGTACCCAGATTTTTTTCTCTCACATATTACATCCCAAACACAGGTTCCCCTCCCTCCTCTCCTCCCAGGCCCTTCCCACCACCTCCCCTCTGAATCCTCCATTTCCCATCAGAAAAGGTCAGGCCTCCCAGGGGTATCAACAAAAAACATAGCATAACAAGTTACAATAAGACTAGGCTCATACCTTCATATCAAGGCTGGATGAGGCAGCCCAGTAAGAGGAAAGGGGTCCCAAAAGCAGTCAAAAGAGTCAGAGACAGCCCCCACTCCCACTATTAGGAGTTCCACAAGAACACCAACCTGTATAACCACAACATATATGTAAAGGACCTAGGTCAGACCAATACAGATTCCCTGAATTTAGCTCCAGTCTCTGCAAGCCCCAATGAGCCCTGGTTACTTATTCTGTGTGCAATGTTCTTGTGGTGTCCTTGATTCCTCTGGCTCCGAAAATCCATCCTCTCCCTCTTCCCAGAGCTCAGCCTAATGTTTGACTGTGAGTCTCTGCATCTGCCTTCCATCAATTGATGGATGAAGCCTCTCTGATGACGATTATGCTAGGCTCCAGTCTATGAATATAGCAGAACATCATTAGGAATTATTTCATTGGCTTATTTTTTCTAGTCGTGTTTGGTTCTAACCTAGGTCTCTGAGCTATTCAACCTCAGGTTCCTGCCCCTCCAGGCATTGTCAGTGCATAGGCTCCCTGTTGTGTTATGGGTCTGCAAGTTGGACTAGTCATTTGTTGGCCACAAATTCTGCAAAACTCCTACAAGTTCTGTACCACCTCTACCCCAGCACATCTTGCAGGCAGGACAAATTTTAGATGGAAGGTTTTGTGGCTGGATTAGTATCCCAGTCCTTCCACTGAAGGCCTTGCCTGGTTATAGAAGATTGCCAGTTCAGGCTCCATAGTCCACAGTACTAGGAGTCTTCCCTAGGTTTACCCTAATAGAATCCAGGGATTTTTCATTGTACTAGGTTTCTACTTTACCCCTGAAATGCCTCCCCCAGTTCCAGTACTCTCTCCTAGTACTGTCTCCCTCCATCCCCCAACTTGATCCCTCCTTTTCACATTCCCACCCACCCCCAGTCCACCCATTAAATATATTCTATTTCCCCTTCCCAGGGAGATCCAGGCATCCCCTCCTTGAACCCTTCTTGTTATCTAGCCCCTCTAGATCTGTGGATTGTAGCATGGTTATTCTTTATAGTTAATATCCACTTACAAGTGATTACATAACATGTTTGCCTTTCTGGGTGCGGGTTACTCCACTCAGGATGATTTTATCTAGTTACATCCATTTGCCTGTAAATTTCATGAAGTCAATTTTTTTTTAACAGTTGAGTAATAACTCCATTGTCTAAATGTACCACACTTTCTTTATTCTTCAGTTGAGGGACATCTAAGTTGTTTCCAGTTTCTGGATACTATGAATACAGCTGGGGGGAGGAGGCTAGGGGCAGAAAGAGGAGGGAGGAGAGGGGGATCTGTGAGTGGTATTTTTTTTTTTTTTTTGGTTTTTCGAGACAGGGTTTCTCTGTGTAGCTTTGCGCCTTTCCTGGAGCTCACTTGGTAGCCCAGGCTGGCCTCGAACTCACAGAGATCTGCCTGGCTCTGCCTCCCGAGTGCTGGGATTAAAGGCGTGCGCCACCAATGCCCGGCCTGTGAGTGGTATTTTAAATGAATAAAAAATTCCTTAATAAATAAATAGAGCAGCTATGAACATAGTTGAGCAAGTGTCCTTGTGGCAGAATGAGTATATATGCACAGGAGGGGATAGCTGGGTCTTGAGGAAGATCAATTCCCAATTTTCCGAGAAGTTGTAATATTGATTTCCAAAGGGGCTGTACAAGTTTTCACTCCTACCAGAAATAAAGGAGTGTTCCCCTTACTCCACATCTTGCCAGAATGAACTCTCACTTGTGATTTTGATCTTAGAATTCTAACAGGTGTAAGATGAAATTTCAAAGTAGTTTTCATTTTCATGTCCCCGATGGCTAAGGATGTTGAACAAAGTGTTTCTTGGCCATTTGAGATGCCTTCTCTATTTTTATCTACACCTCATTTTTCCATTGGATCGTTTGGTTTGCTGATGCTGTTTTGTCTCATTGACAGTGTTCTTTGTCTTACAGAAGCTTTTCAGTTTCATGAAGTCCCATTTATTAATTGTTTATCTTAGTGCCTGCACTATTGGTGTTCTGTTCAGGAAGTTGTCTCCTGTACCAATGCATTCAAAGCTATTCCCCACTTTCTCTTCTATCTGGTTCAGTGTAACTGGATTTATGTTGAGGTCTTTGATCCACTTGGACTTGAATTTTGTGCAGGGAGATAGGTGTGGCTCTATTTGCATTCGTCTACATGCCTAAATTCTGTTAGACCAGCACCATTTATTGAAGATGCTTTCTTTTTCCATTGTGTGTTTCTGGCTTCTTTATCAAAAATCAGGATTCCATAGGTGTGTGGATTTACATCTGGATCTTTGATTCCATTCCATTGATCAATATGTCAGTTTTTATGCCATGCAGTTTTATCACTATAGTTCTGTAGTATAACTTAAAATCAAGGATGATGTTACCCCTGCAAGTTTTTATTGTACTGGATTGTTTTAGCTATCTTGGAGTTTTTGCTTGTTTTGTTTTTCCATATGACATTGAGTAGTGTTCTTTCAAGATGTGAAAAAGAATTATATTGGAATTTTAATGGGGACTGTGTTGAATCTGTATATTGCTTTTGGTAAGATGGCTACATTTACTATGTTAATCCTACTGATCCATGAGCATGGGAGATCTTCCCATCTTCTGGTATCTTATTTAATTTCTTTCTTCAAAGGCTTGAAGTTATTGTCATACAAATCTTTCACTTGGTTGGGTGACCTCAAGATATTTTATATTATTTGTTGGTATTGTGAAAGATGTTGTTTACCTGATTTCTTTTTCAGCATGTTTGTCAGTTTCTTTATGACAGACACATAAGTTTTGAGGCATAACAAGGTATTGTTGTTCTCTGAGTCCTCTAGGTGCTTTCTATCTCCTCTCAATTTAATACTAGTGTTATTTGGATAACTTTCAGGGCACTGGTGCCCTTCTCCCACACTCTTATCTCTAAATGTTATGTGTCACTTCTTTGCCCATTCTTACTCTGTTGTATCTGTATTAGTTTCTCATTGCTGTGAAATATCTGAGAGAAACATGGTTTCAGTTCATGGTCAGTGGTTCTCTTAGTTCTGGGCTATGATAAAGGAGAACGTGAAGGCAAAAGGTATAGAGGAGAGTAAAGCTGCCCACCTCATGGTAGACAGGAAGTAAGAAGAGAAGAAGGGGAAGGAGACAAGAAAACTCTTTCATGCCTAAAGTAATGTGCTTCTCCCAATAGATTCTGACTTCTGCTTTTCATAGTTTCCTCATAAAGCTATCATACTATGGATCTATAAAACAGTTACTTCATTGGTTATATCAGAGTCCCTGTGATCCAATCATTTTTTCAAAGTCTATCAGCTGAAATTCAGAGACCAAACACCTATTGTGTGAGACTTTGAGGGATATTTCAGATTCAAACAATAATACTGTCCTTAGTTAACTAATAAGTGCTGCCTCCAAGCCAGTGAATCTGCCATAAACTTTGCTCGAATTGCTTTTTGTTGAAATGCTCTTTTCTTTCTCAAATCTTTTATCTAATTGTGAGGCTTGCCTTACTCATTTTACTTTTAGCTACACCTGCTCCAGCCCTACCATTACCTGCCATATTTTTCCTTATGATATGTATTATCCCCTAGTGAACTACTGTCTGTCCTTCAGCTCCAGGAAGACGAAGATTCTTTTCTGTTTTATTTACTACTTCGTTTTTATTCCTAGTTCCCTGAATAGTGCCATTCTAGGCACTCAAAAATATTTGTTAAAAGACTCACTTAAACCCCACAAAGAACCATGTAATGACTAGCTAAGAGTAATGGGGACTTAGCTTTCATAGGGTTGTGAGAAATACTTCCTTAACAAATGAAAATGTTATGTTGATGAATACAGTAAATGCCCACAAAATAAGATCAAATGTTGCAGTAATAAATTGTGATAGTTTTTCATTTCATGAAGCAAAAATCAATTACATAATTTGTGAAAACTAGTTATTTTGCTTGCTATTAATCACTAATATTTGCATTGTGACAATTTGATGTCCATTTTATATCACATTTTAATTTCAAATTCAAAATGAAATTTTAAAATAAAAGGTCCTATATAAGATCCTATTTTCTTCTTAATATTGATTCACTTTTTTCTGGTGTAATTTAAACTGTAGGCTTTTTATGAATTATGCATTTATAGCATAATCAAAAATCACCCTCAAATATATGTCTCATTTTGCTGCCATTTTTATTTATTTATTTTTTCCCTTTTATTTTCTTTATTTATTTTACAATACTATTATTCAGTTGCACATAATAGCCACAGATTCCCTTGTTCTCTCCCTTGCTGCCCCCCTCACCTTTCCCCCAGCCCACTCCCCATTCCCACTGCCTCCAGATCAAGGCTCCCCCAGGACTGGGATCAACCTGATAGACTCAGTCCAGGCAGGTCCAGTCCCCTCCTACCAGATTGAGCCAAGCATCCCTGCATAAGTCCCAGGTTTCAAACAGCTAACTCATGCAACGAGCCAGGACCTGGTACCACTGCCTAGATGCCTCCCAAACAGATCAAGCCAATCGACTGTCTCACCTATTCAGAGGGCCTGATCCAGTTGGGGGCCCCTCAGCCTTTGGTTCATAGTTCATGTGTTTCCATTCGTTTGGTTATATGTCCCTGTGCTTTATCCAACCTTAGTTTCAACAATTCTCGCTCATATAGACCCTCCTCTTTCTCACTAATTAGACTCCCAGCGCTCCACCAGGGGCCTAGCCGTGGATGTCTGCATCCAGATTCCTCAGTCCTTGGATGGGGTTTATGGCACAACTATTAGGGTGTTTGGCCATCCCATCACCAGAGTAGGTCAGTCCCGGCTGTCTCTCGGCCATTGCCAGCAGTCTTTTGTGGGGGTATCTTTGTGGATTTCTGTGGGCCTCTTTAGCTCTTTGTTTCTTCCTTTTCTCATGTGGTCTTCATTTACCATGGTCTCCTATTCCTTGTTCTCCCTCTCTCTTCTTGATCCAGATAGGATCTCCGCTCTCTTTCCCTCGACCCTCGCCATTCATTGCTCCCACTCATGTCCAGGCTGTTCATGTAGATCTCATCCATTTCTCCGTGTCTTTCTTGGGGTCCCGTTTTCCAGGTAGCCTCACTGGTGATGTGAGTATCAGTCCAGTCATCCTTGTTCCACATCTAGCATCTTCCTATGAGTGAGTACATACCATATTTGTCTTTCTGAGTCTGGGTTACCTCACTCAGGATGATGTTTTCTAGATCCATCCATTTGCCTACAAACCTCATGATGTCATTGTTTTTCTCTGCTGAGTAGTATTCCATTGTGTATATGTGTCACAATTTATTTATCCATTCTTCAGTTGAAGGGCATCTAGGTTGTTTCCAGGTTTTGGCTATTACAAACAATGCTGATAGGAACATAGCTGAGCAAGTGCTCTTGTGGTATGATTGAGCATTTCTTGGGGTATATGCCCAGGAGTGGTATAGCTGGATCTTAGGGGAGATTGATTCCCAATTTTCTAAGAAAGCGCCATGTTGATTTCCAAAGCAGTTGTACAAGCTTTCATTCCCACCAGCAGTGGAGGAGAGTTCCCCTAGTTCCATATCCTCTCCAGCATAAAGTGTCTTCAGTGTTTTTGATCTTAGCCATTCTGACAGGCGTAAGGAGGTATCTCAGAGTTGTTTTGATTTGCATTTCCCTGATGATTAGGGATGTTGAGCAATTCCTTAAATGTCTTTCAGCCATCTGAGTTTCCTCTGTTGAGAATTCTCTGTTTAGTTCTAAAGCCCATTTCTCAATTGGACTGTTGGTCATTTTGATGTCTAATTTCTTGAGTTCCTTATATATTCTGGATATCAGTCAACTGTCATATGTGGGGTTGGTGAAGATCTTTTCCCATTCTGTAGACGGTCGCTTTGCCTTGTTGACTGTATCCTTTACTCTACAAAAGCTTCCCAGT
Source organism: Peromyscus leucopus (assembly GCF_004664715.2). NCBI lineage: Eukaryota > Metazoa > Chordata > Mammalia > Rodentia > Cricetidae > Peromyscus > Peromyscus leucopus. Next base: position 42,658,813 of record NC_051063.1, read on the forward strand.
TTCAAGGGGTCCCATTGATTGATTGTTTGTCTCAGTGTCTGTGCTACTGGTGTTATATTTAGGAAGTGATCTCCTATGCCAGTGCTTTCAAGACTACTTCCTACTTTCTCTTCTAGCAGGTTCAGAGTAGCTGGATTTATATTGAGGTTCTTGATCCACTTGGACTTACGTTTTGTGCACGGTGACAGATATGGATCTATTTGCAGCCTTCTACATGTTGATATTCAGTTATGCCTGCACCATTTGTTGAAGATGCTTTCTTTTTTCCATTGTACACTTTTGGCTTCTTTGTTAAAAATTATATGTTCATAGGTGTGTGGGTTAATGTCAGGGTCTTCAATTCGATTCCATTGGTCCACATGTCGGTTTTTATGCCAATACCAAGCTGTTTTTATTACTGTAGCTCTATAGTAGAGCTTGAAGTCAGGGATTGTGATGCCTCCAGAGGTTGTTTTATTGTACAGGATTCTTTTGGCTATCCTGGGTTTTTTGTTTTTCCATATGAAGTTGAATATTATTCTTTCCAGGTCTGTGAAGAATTGTGTTGGTATTTTGATGAGGATTGCATTGAATCTGTAGATTGCTTTTGGTAAGATTGCCATTTTTAGTATGATAACCCTGCCTATCCATGAGCATGGGAGATCTTTCCATTTTCTGACATCTTCTTCAATTTCTTTTTTCAGGGACTTAAAGTTCTTGTCATGTAGGTCCTTCACTTGCTTGGTTAGTGTTACCCCATTTTATGTCATTTGTGGCTATTGTAAAGCGTGATGTATCTCTAATTGCCTTCTCAGCTTCTTTGTCCATTGTATATAGGAGGGCTACTGATTTTTTTGAGTTGATCTTGTATCCTGCTATGTTGCTGAAAGTGTTTATAAGCTTTATCAGTTCCTGGGTGGAATCTTTGGGGTCACTCAAGTATACTATCATGTTGTCTGCAAATAGGGAAAGCTTGACTTCTTCCTTTCCAATTTGTATCCTCTTAATCTCCTTATGTTGTCTTATTGCTCTGGCTAGAACTTCAAGTACTATATTGAATAAGTATGAGGAGAGTGGACAGCCTTGCCTCGTTCCTGATTTTAGTGGAATTGCTTTGAGTTTCTCTCCATTTAATTTGATGTTGGCTGTTGGCTTGCTGTAAATTGCCTTTATTATGTTTAGGTATGTTCCCTGTATTCCTGATCGCTCCAAGACTTTTATCATGAAGGGGTGTTTGATTTTGTCAAATGCCTTTTCTGCATCTAGTGAGATGATCATGTGGTTTTTTTCTTCGAGTTTGTTTATATGGTGTATTACATTGATGGACTTTCATATGTTGAACCACCCTTGCTCCCTGGGATGAAGCCTACTTGATCATGGTGGATAACTGTTCTGATGTGTTCTTGGAGTCTGTTTGCCAGTATTTTATTGAGTATTTTTGTATCAATGTTCATGAGGGAGATCGGTCTGTAGTTCTCTTTCTTTGTTGCATCCTTGTTTGGTTTAGGAATCAGGGTAATTGTATCCTCATAGAAGGAGTTTGGTAATGTTCCTTCTGTTTCTATTATGTGGAACAATTTAGAGAGTATTGGTATTAACTCTTCTTTGAAGATCTGGTAGAATTCTGGGCTGAAACCATCTGGTCCTGGGCTTTTTTTGGTTGGGAGACTTTTAATGACTGTTTCTATTTCCTTAGGGGTTATTGGACTATTTAAATAGTTTATCTGGTCTTGATTTAACTTAGGTATGTGGTACCTATCCAGAAAAATGTCCATTTCTTTTAGGTTTTCCAGTTTTGTGGAGTAGAGGTTTTTGAAATATGACCTTATAATTCTCTGGATTTCCTCAATGTCTGTTGTTATGTCCCCCTTTTTATTTCTGATTTTGTTGATTTGGATTCTCTCTCTGTGTCTTTTGGTTAGTTTGGATAAAGGCTTGTCTATCTTGTTGATTTTCTCAAAGAACCAACTCTTTGTTTCATTAATTTTTTTATATTATTCTCTTAGTTTCTAATTTATTAATTTCACCTCTCACTTTGATAATTTCCTGGCATCTATTCTTCCTGGGAGACTTTGCTTCTTCTTGTTCTAGAGCTTTCAGGTGTGCTGTTAAGTCACTAGTGTGGGATTTTTCCAACTTCTTTATGTGGGCATTTAGTGCTATGAATTTCCCTCTTAGCACTGCTTTCATAGTGTCCCATAAGTTTGGGTATGTGGTGTCTTCATTTTCATTGATCTCTAGGAAGTCTTTAATTTCTTTCTTTATTTCTTCCTTAACCCATTGGTGATTCAGTTGAGCATTATTCAGTTTCCATGAGATTATAGGTTTTCTGTAGTTTTTGTTGTTGCTGAAATCTAACTTTAAACCATGGTGGTCTGATAGAACACAGGAGGTTATTTCAATTTTTTTTTGTATCTGTTGAGATTTACTTTGTGGCCAAGTGCTGTGGGATGGTCTGTATGTCAAATTTCCAGTGGCCAGGCAGGAAATAGGTGGGACAAGGAGGGAGGAGAATTCTGGGAAGCAGAAGGCTGAGGCAGAGGAGACACTGCCAGCCGCTGCTGCCATGACCAGCAGCATGTGAAGATGCCGGTAAGCCACCAGCCACGTGGCAAGGTATAGATTTATGGAAATGGATTAATTTAAGCTATAAGAACAGTTAGCAAGAAGCCTGCCACGGCCATACAGTTTGTAAGCAATATAAGTCTCTGTGTTTACTTGGTTGGGTCTGAGCAACCGTGGGACTGGCGGGTGACAGAGATTTGTCCTGACTGTGGGCAAGGCAGGAAAACTCAAGCAACAGCCAAGTATGTGGTCGATTTTAGAGAAAGTTCAATGGGATGCTGAGAAGAAGGTATATTCTTTCTTGTTAGGATGGAATGTTCTGTAGATATCTATTAGGTCCAATTGGGTCATGACATCCGTTAAGTCCTTTATTACTCTTCTAAGTTTCAATTTGGGAGATCTGTCCAGTGGTGAAAGTGGGGTGTTGAGATCTCCCGCTATTAATGTGTGGGGTTTTATATGTGGTTTAAGCTTTAGTAATGTTTCTTTTACATATGTGGGTGCCCTTGTGTTTGGGGCATAAATGTTCAGAATTGAAACTTCATCTTGGTGGATCATTCCTGCGATGATGTTGTAATGCCCTTCTTGATCTCTTTTGATTGATTTTAGTTTGAAGTCTATTTTGTTGGATATCAGGATGGTTACACCCACTTGTTTCTTAAGACCATTTGATTGGAAAGTATTTTCCCAGCCTTTTATTCTTAGGTAGTGTCTGTCTTTGAATTTGAGATGTGTTTCTTGTATGCAGCAGAAAGATGGGCCCTGCTTTCATATCCATTCTGTAAGCCTATGTCTTTTTATAGGTGAATTAAGTCCGTTGATATTAAGGGATATTAATGACCAGTGATTCTTCATCCCTGTTATTTTTGGTGGTAGTGTGTGTGTACTTCTCTTCTTTGGGGTTTACTGTTGTGGCTTTATCTATTGCCTATGTTTTCGAGTGTGTATCTGACTTCCTTCGGTTGGAATTTTCCTTCTAGTGCTTTCTGTAGGGCTGGGTTTGTGGATAGGTATTGTTTAAATCTGGCTTTGTCTTTGAATGTCTTGTTCCTTCCGTCTATGATGATTGAAAGTTTTGCTGGGTATATTAGTCTGGGCTGACATCCATGGTCTCTTAGTGTCTGCATTACATCTGTCCAGGTCCTTCTGTCTTTCAAAGTCTCCATTGAGAAATCAGGTGTTATTCTGATGGGTTTACCTTTATAGGTCACTTGGCCTTTTTCCTTTGCTGCTCTTAATATTCTTTCTTTATTCTGTACATTTAGTTGTTTAATTATTATGTGTCCAGGGAACTTTTTTGGGGGGTCTAGTCTGTTTGGTGTTCTATAGGCTTCTTGTATCTTCATAGGCATTTCCTTCTTTAAGTTGGGAAAGTTTTATTCTATAATTCTGTTGAATATATATTCTGTGCCTTTGAGTTGGTATTCTTCACCTTCTTCTATCCCTATAATTCGTAGGTTTGGTCTTTTCATAGTGTCCCAAATTTCTTGGACATTTTGGTTCATGACTTTGTTGGCTTTAGTGTTTCCTTCGACTGATGAAACTATTTCTTCTACTGTATTTTCAATGCCAGAGATCCTCTCTTCCACCTCTTGCATTCTGTTGGTTATACTTGCATCTGAAGTTCCCGATCTTTTACTCAGGTTTTCTATTTCCAGCATTCCCTCTGTTTGTGTTTTCTTTATTTTTTCAATTTCCCTTTTCAAGTCTTGGACTGTTTCCTTTATTTGTTTCATTGCTTTTTCATGATTTTCTTTCAGTACTTTATTGTTTTCTTCCTGTACTTTATTGTTTTCTTGCAGGACTTTATTGTTTTCTTGCAGGACTTTATTGTTTTCTTCTAATTTGTTTGCTTTTTCCTCTAGTTGTTACAGCGTTCTTCCAATTTTCTTGTCTTTTCCTCTACACAAGCCTCTAACTTCTTCATGATGTTACTCATAAGGCTACTTTCTTCTACTTCTTCCAAGTTTTTATGTTCAGGTCTAGATGTTGGAGGCGGGCTAGGTTCTGGTGATGATGTATTGCTCTTCATTTTGTGTACTTCTGCCTTGACGTCTGCCCATCTCCTTGTGGTTCCTTCTTGGTCTTATCAGTGTACTTGGTTCAGAAAGAGCTGACAGATTCAGGAAGTCTCTCTCTCTTGTCCAGATGGGAACTCCGGGGCAGGATGGAAGCTCTTGTCTGGACCAGAAGTCTCTGGTCCAGAAGGGAGGTTGGGAGTAGGATGGGAGCTGGGGGCTGGTCTCTAAGTCTCAGGAGGTGGCTGGGGTCTCGGGCAGATGGGCGTGGGCACAGGGCATGGAGATTGCAGGGGCTGCCGGGGGGGGGGCTTGGAAAAGGGGATCCCTCCCAGTGGGGCTAGAAGGGGACCTGCCCAGTGGCCAGAACCTGGGTCCAAGTTGGACAGGTCTTCCCGGAGTGGCTGGTGCCCAGGGATGGGGTCCAGGTTGGACCCGGGTACTCACCTCTGGTCCCTTTGCTGCCATTTTTAAATTTAAAATACAAATCTAGATTACAAAAATAGAGGGTTTTCCCATTTGCTGTAAAAAAGTAAAGTAAAAAAGAAAGGGCAGAAATGAAAAAAAAATGCCTCATTTACCACAGGGTGTTTACATTCCCCAACCCCCCATTCATGTTTATTTGCACTTAATATCTCCAGTTAGAAGCCTCATAGGCTATGGGACAGCTGAGGACATGCCCTCAAACATCACTGCATGTACTCGTTATTTCCTCAGTGTCTTTGGTATGATAAATTGTCGATTTGTTCTTTCTAATCTCTAGGAGAATCCCATGCTTTATAGAAAAAAACAGTTCCTGTCTTCAATTATATCTAATTAGATCCAGAACGTAACTGAGGGATTCAAGACGTCACTTAGACAAACTGGTTAAGGCAGGAAGTATGACTGGGTGGAATCTTAAGCCCATGGAACAAAGGACAGGTAGCAGTGGGAAATGAGGGAAAAGACCAAGTGAATTTGTCTTGGGTGCCTTCCCTAGTCATTCTTTTATCTAATTGTGAGGCTTGCCTTACTCATTTTACTTTTAGCTACACCTGCTCCAGCCCTACCATTACCTGCCATATTTTTCCTTATGATATGTATTATCCCCTAGTGAACTACTATCTGTCCTTCCACTCCAGGAAGATGAAGATTCTTTTCTGTTTTATTCACTACTTCGTTTATTCCTAGTTCCATGAATAGTGCCATTCTAGGCACTCAAAAATATTTGTTAAAAGACTCACTTAAACCCCACAAAGAACCATGTAATGACTAGCTAAGAGTAATGGGGACTTAGCTTTCATAGGGTTGTGAGAAACACTTCCTTAACAAATGAAAATTTATGTTGATGAATACAGTAAATGCCCACAAAATAAGATCAGGACAGTAGGGTTTTCTGGGACCACACTTAGGAGTTGACATTATCTGGGTGTATAGAAGTATTCTGGGTGACTATAAGACAGGTTCAGTTGAAAGGGATGGAGAACAGTGATCTCACTGGGCTCAGTGGTTCCATTTGTCTTTTCAGAAAAGCAATAAATTGTACAAAAATGACCGATTTTAATTTATAAAATTCTAATGCTAGTATTGTTTTACCTCATGGTAGAGCCTTAATAATGTGATACGTTTTTGTGTGTGGTAAATTATTTATATTTTTGTACCTATGTGTATCTGAGAACAGCCTGCTCTCTTTCACTCTCCCTCTTCTTCCCCCTCAGTTTGAGGTAAACACAGTATTTCAGAGTGGATGCATCAGGGAGAGTTATTTGTTTGTCTTTGGATAAGACTCTTAATATCTCAGGGAGACTTTTCTTTTTCAAGGACTCCCCCACCCTCGACTCCATTCTTAAATTTCACCCTCATGCCCACAACAAACCAGCAGTGTTATCATGAGCAATACAGATGACCTCTTTGACATCACTTCATTTATAAAATGGGCATAAAGATATCAGCTTACACAATGGTTGTATAGAATGAAGTAGAACATTTAATACCAATGATAATTAGCAGTATCACTATTATTATTATCAAGAGTAATTATGTGAGTGCACCCTGTATGCCAGGAATACTAACAAACCAATGTTATCCAAATAGGGTTACTAGCATCCCCATATGATGTCAAATGCCACCTTCCTTGGGAAAACATTCTGAACCTTACAGAAGGAACCATTTACATCAAAGGGCTTTGCTCAATCTCATGAAAAAGCCCATGACTTATTAGTCTCTCACACTAACATTCACTCCTTAAAGCTCAGGAGTAGCTTGAACAGCATTGCTCTTAGTAGGTAGTATGTTGATGTTACATTACTTTTTTGAATGCTGGCTGTTATGTCTTGGTCTGCAGGTGAGAGATTGTGGGACTTAGAAATGTTCTGTGGCTCTTGTGTCAGAAGAATTCTGGACTCCACCCTCCATGAGTCAAGGTAGGGCCTGGGCCATTCTAACAGTTATCCTCACCTCCACACATCAACTGGTAAGTAAGTGACCCCTATAGACTCCTCCAAGCTCCGGAATTCCAGGAGTCAGATAACCTGTTTCTGGATGTGCACCATGCTTAGTTCCCTCCTCAGCTCTGCAGCCTGCTTTTGATTATGGCAGAAAGAAAAACTTGCTTTACTCTGTTGTTTTCAGTGTTACAACTGATTTTTACTGGGAATCAATTACCCACTGGAGCACAGGAGCATTTTAGCACCCAAATTAGTATAGTGCAGATGAAGCATTTCATGAAATTGTTTCAGAGTCCACAAACCAGGCCATTATCATGTATGTGTTTTAAAATGGCCAATCAAGAATGACCTACAGGGACTCACAGTTCAGTACTGAGAGTTGTTCAGGAAGTTTTAGGATTTGTTCTATAGCTTCAGGAATCCATGGTTAAACTCTGTGAAAGCTCAGTAGCAAATCTGCGGCCTACAAGTCTTGATTATATTTAAAAATATATTCCCTTTATCTCAACTCCAAAATTAATATTTAAAGATTAACATTGTAAGTAGGTGAAAAACTGCTACTTTGAAGTATCACTGTTAGTTGTAAAGGAGATGTATCAGAATAATTTAGTCTTGATGGGGTTCCTGATTGTGTGAATGAGTGGGTCTTTGATTCTTATACCTTCTCTTCCTTCTGTTGGTTTGCCCTGTCCAAATTTGATCTGATAGTTTTTGTTTTATCTTATTTTCTTATATTTTAATATTATCTCTTTCTGTTCTTTTTCTAATGAGAGACAGAAAGGGATCTGGATGGGAGGGGGTGGGGAAGGACTGGGAGGAGTAAAGGGAGGGGAAACTGTAATCAGGATATATTATCTGAAAAAAGAATCTGTTTTCAGTAAAAGGGAAAATACAACAAAAATACTGTGTTAAAGACATATTATACTGATATCTAAAAAGTTAGGGGTTAGATGTCCCTTCTGCATTCTAACTGCCAGCTTCCGTGGTTGGAGGACAGGCATAGAACATTACCAACTGAGAGCAGAACCTTAGAGCTATGTTCCCTGGGAAGACAAAGAAGAAGCAAGAGTCTGGTGTCTGGGAAGTTCTGTTTTGTCCTTGGTCCCTTCCACCAGCCACAGAAGATTTCTCTTATTTACTTTGCATGAAAAAAAAATATAGGATAAAATGAAATCAGTCATCCTTCCAATACTCAGTTAAGTTGCTGGCAAGCTCTGATTAATTATTCTGGGGAATCCTGGTCTCACATAAACATGCTTTTTCAGCAAGCATAATTGGAAAAAATAATTGATTTAATAAATCTGCAACAGTGTTCATTAAGAATGCGCCTGTTCCTATAGACACTAAATATACTCTTTACTTCAAACATTTAAATATATTTTTCTTAATTATTAGAGGATGTCTTATCTTCTGGCCTAGGACACAGAGTTACCTGACACCAAGGCTGGCTGTCCTCATAATGTGGATTCTTTAAGAGTAGTGTAGCCAAGAAGAATAAGAAAATGCAGATGCTGAGGAATCAGAGTGAATGAAGATTTATTAAGAAAAGGAGAGAAGAACTTTTGAAAGTGGTGCCCGGTTTGGTAGTTTTTTTGTTTTTGTTTTTGTTTTTTGGTTTTTTTTTTTGGTTGTTGTTGTTGTTTTGTGCAGGAAAGGTATCATAACAGAAAATAGATGGAGACTGACAGAATCTTTACTGGGTTTGGTTAATTTTTGAGAGCATCGTGGACCAAAACACTCAAAAGTCCACACACCCTATGTGTTCCCCCTGGGCCCAATCAAAGATGTGATTGATCAGTCATGTGGTATTCATCCAGACCAATCAAGGGAGTGGTCACTTGTGTCTCAAGGTCCACCAAGAGCCCTGCCTTGACTTGATATAAGAAACTTACTCCTGATTCACTAAGAGATCATAAAGTAACTTCAAGTAATATACATTTTTTTAAAAATGTGTTCTCTGAAAACACACACAAAAAACATGATACAGACTGAGCAGGTTGTATTTATGCATATGTGTGTGTGTGTGTGTGTGTGTGTGTGTGTGTGTGTTATATAATGTGTGTGTGTGTGTTATATAATGTGTGTGTGTGTGTGTGTGTGTGTGACAACAATTAACAAAAAATAGAGGCCATGAATTTGAAAGAGTGCAGGAAAGGGTCTATGGAAGGGCTTGGAGGGAGGAAAGGGAAAGAGGTAATAATGTAATTATAATCTCAAAAATAAAAGAAACAATTAAAAAAAATTCTCTGAATTTTTGCCTCTTTCATGCCCTTTCAAGCAGAAAGGCTCACTCTGAAGAGTGAACACTTGGGCAGGCTCCCCTAAGAGAGACTGCATTTCACTGCACTCAGAGCCCATCTACACTGACTCCTGTAAGGATGTTTTCACCCTCATCTTCATGGTTTTTCCACCTATAGGTATACCCCTGCTGTGGTTTAAATGTGACTGCCCTCCAAGAGATGGAGATAATTTGGTTCCGGGAACTGGTCTAAGGTGAGCTGCAGAAAGGGATGAACTCACACATCTTCATTCCAACATTCTTCAGTGTCCTCTCCTCATATGAGAAAAAGAGTCTTAGGGTATACACAAGGAAAATGTCTAAAGCCACCAAAAATAAATTTGACTGTGATTAATTTATCCATCATTTTACAACAATGTTGTATAAAATAAATTATTTGAATATCACATATACAAAGGTCCTGTGGTTTATGATAAAGGATTTCTTTGGATTTGAAAAGTAGTTTCAAATCCAAAGTAGTTTTAGATAGTTCTAGTGAACATCACCATCTTATTCTGATTTTCTTTCTGGACCACCACAGGTTGTCTGGGTGGCTGAGCAATGATACAGTGAAATATGAATAGAAAAGATTCAGAACTGCTGGAATTTTGGACATGAACAACTCTACTAAATGTCTCCTACTCTTTATCTTTCCAAATAGTTCTGTTTATTAAATAATTTCGTACCTAATCCATTCATATAATAGAAAGTTGGGGCAAAATAAATTTGTCCCTTTTAGTTCAAGATGCACCACATCTGTACATGATAGGACATACTGTCATCTACATTATCTGAAGACCTTGACCTATGCAAAGGATGCAGTCGGGGATTATACTTTGAGGAATCTTCTTAACAAAGTGATCAAATATGTTCAAATTATTAATATAGTTAATATAAGTCATCAAATTATTAGTATCAAATGATATTAATAATTAGTTGGTAATCAAAATGGCAATCACAATATAGAATATTTGTATTCCTCTATATCCGTTTTCTCTTTTCCTTCATAAGTAGATTAAAATCCTTACTCATCTGACATTAGGCACAGGATCCTAGAAAAGTTGTAGCAAATCAAATAAAAGGGAGAAGCAATCTGAGTGACCTTCAGGGCTAAGTCTTTTAAAGCCAGCATACCACCATTATGCTAAGATAGTAGCCTGCAAAATAGAACATACCCTCTAAATCAGTGATTCTCAATGTTTCTAATGCTGCGACCCTTTAATACAGTTACTCATGTTGTGGTGACCCCCTAACCATAAAATAATTTTTATTACTACTTTATAATATAATTTTGCTACTGTTATGAGTCATAATGTAAATACCAGATATGCATAATATCTGATATGTGACCCCTGTAAAAGGGTTATTCAGCCACCAAAGGGGTTGTGACCCATAGCTTGAGAACCACTGCACTAAATAAATGGAGGAAAGTACTCTAACTTTCTGTAGACTTCCTATGAGTATTTGTTGCAAACTACTGAGCCTTTGGTGTTTGTTATTGAAGTAGATCCTTTCATGCTGGAAAGTGGAATAAAGTAGCTTTTTAGTTCTTAGGGCTGCCATGCCTCACTTTTAGTCAAAGTTTCTCTTCAGTACTCATAAGCAACCCCTATGCATTCCCAAGGTCCCCTTCTCTGGAAAATCTGACCATACCCAAAATCAATTCCCTTCTCAAAGGCCATTAACATTCCTTCCTGTTACTTACAGTACTTCTATGATTCTGCAGCCTATATGCTGCAGGATTCATGTTTAATAATTGTCATTAAAACCATAATAATAGGCAGTAGCTTTTAATGGGGGGAGTGCTTTTAGAATTTTGCTTATTTAAACCTCTGGTTTGAGTGTCAGCAAATGAAAGTGAAGGCTGCAGAATGCTCTGGATTGGGATCTGTAAAAAGTGACAAACTGGTTATAAGAGAATTGCTGGCTCATACTCTGTAAAGAAGCTAATTAGACACTAAAAGTCATGTGTCTCTAGCAAACTATGAAGAGTCTGTATCTATATCTAATCCATCTCTACTTTTTAATCTCTAAATGATCAATACTCACCTTGAATCTGATTTAATCAAATACTGTAGACTCCTTGGTATTTATTCCGCTCTGCCCATGGGTCCCCATAATCCTCTCTCCTACTCTTTCTGTTCTGCCTCATATTCCATATTATTTTACACATGGGTTGGTGTCCACATTATTATCTGTATATGTTCATATAAAAGAAAAAGTCATTTCAAGTCTTCCTGAAAACTAAAGACATAAGTATTCGCAGGAATGTTTTGACTGGTGGATCTACAATCTCAAGATTTCAGGTCCTATTTTTTTCTCTATTCTACCACTTTATATCATGGTTTATGCCTTTCATGGTCATCAGATCCCTCTAGCATCCCTGGTAATCAAGCCTCACATGGCAATGCCTAACAGAAAGACAATAATGAATATCCTGCTCCCTCAGAAATGCCTCACAGGGCTTTTCTTCCATACCAGTCTCACTTCTAAGAATTGTATCACACATCCATCCCCAAACCAAAACTAACAGTGAGAATAAGATCTTAGCACAGAAGGTCTCCACGTGTGTCAAATGTTTTTTCTTCATACACTATGAATGGATTCATGTGGTGAAAACAATTTTTAAATGTCATTTTCCTTTTTTGCTGTGACATTATTCACACGGATAATGTGAAAGTGATGGATAAAAACTGATTCCTCTTAACACCAGTCAATACCATACTGTTTTAGCAGGTGTGATATTCTTTATCTCTATTTCAATAAATAAAAATACCACTGCACTCAAGAATATCTTGAATAAAGCAATGAAAATTAATGCTGATGATATTAGCGAATGTGATTTTGTTGCATTTTATAGTAACATTTGCATAAGAGTCATATAAGTCTGTGAACTAATATTATTCTAATAATCAAGGCATTACATTAAAAAGTTAAACATGACCAAATGATACATTTAATGCATAAGATAGGTCATTGGATTTCAATGTGACAGATTAATTAACCATTGATATGGTTCTAGTTTCTCTAACCTTTGAGAAACCACCATTTGTTAAATTATACTGTTGTATCAAAGAAACCTCTACAATTATCTAAAAAAAAAAATTTATTAAAGTATGCCTCATTTTTTGTCTATATATCTGTGATGGTACCAGTTTTTCTTCATATACTTTAATGAAAAGAACAGATTACAACTGGATTTATTACTATTTCATATTATAAGATTGAATGCAGAAGTTGACATTGGAATAAAATTATGTTCTACAAAATATTAAAGATATTTACACAAATGTAAAAGTATGCCATTGTTATTTCTTAATTTGCTTTGATGAATTTGGTGATTTGCATTGAAAATGATACTCATCTAAACATGTTTGGCTATTTTATTTTCAAAACCAGTTTGCAAATAAATCTTTTTTTTTCAGTTTTAACTTTTAAACTTATGTGTTGCTAGATTAAAAGTAAAAGATAGAAATTCCTGGGGGCCCAGTTTTTTAAAAGTATAGAGTCCTGCCTAGGGACATTGTCAGATTTCCTAGAAGTGTATTGTTCTCTGATGTAGAGGTGAGTACCTGAATGCATGCAGCATTCTGTCAGCAAAGAAGAAAGGACTGTCGCCTGAAATTACAGTGAAAACTTTTGCCTCCTTCAAATATGTTTTGCACATGCTGCCTACCATCTCAGTGTTGATAGGAGTAGCTTCTTAACAGGACCACAGCCAATCTCTGTGATTTCAATGCTCTCTTCCTCCACCTTATCAGTAAGCTCGTGGTTTCATGATTTGCCCTTTTATCTCTTGTGACCATCTGGTCTGATTTGTTGGGGAAATACAGGAAAAGGTTGAAGAAGGGTTTGGGCTACTCTTAGGAACTAGGAGATGGACCACAGAAGGCCACAATCACAGATGACGATTCCTGTTCTCAGTGAAGCCAGAGTGAAGAAGGCTGGGAATGAGGAACTGAGAAATCTCCATGCATACATCCTCTTTCAGGAAACAGAGGCTTTAATTGTCCCATGATGTAAGAGCTTACGAGAAGACACTGAGTTGGGATGAGTTCAGAGAGTTGTTTTGAAGCTACATTTGCAGCACAAGTATAGAGCTGTTTGTGGTTCATTCTCTACACGAGTGAATTAAACTTGAAAAGTCTTGTAAAGGTGCCTTTGTTCATACATCATTTATATTCAGAAAAATGACAATTTTCTACCTCAAATAAAGGCTTCCAATGAGTAACTCTGGGCGGGGATGGTTGATGGAGGTGTTCAAGCAAATAACTTAAAAAGGGACTAACCTTTTTCCTAATGGTACTCTGGCATCACCTTTGCCTTGAAGATGAGGGAAAAGCAAGTCCATGGAATAAAGTGAAAAATCACCTTCCAAGCTAGAGACATAAACCAGGTAACATTATTCAAATTTATATAAAACTGAATGAACAATTTCATCTCACTGGTAGATAAAACATGGCAGGTTCCGGGGATGAGACAATCATCATTTTCTGGAATCTTAGATAAAAGGAATTTTCTAGCTGCTTCTAAGATTCGGTACATTTAACCAAGTCCAAGACCACACCAAGATGTTGATCACAGAGCAAAGAGCAGCCGCAAGATTGCAAACTTGCTTGAGGAAATGACAGAGGAGTAGGATTTAGACCAAGCATGGTAGTGTGCTGCCTCACTTTGCTCACGAGGTTATTGGTATTAGTATAACAGTCCCTACCACATGCTATAGTATACATTTGTCATTCAATCTCATTAATTAATTTGTCTGATACAATATTGCATATACCAAGAGATTTTTATTTTCTCATCGTGCAAATATTTCTAAGAGCTTCCTGAGGAGCCACTGGAGATTCCTATGTCATTCAACAATGTCCCATGAGATTGGTTATATGGGGAAGCTCATTTAAAACTGCAAGGATGAGTAAACTACAGCTTGGGAACACAGCAACAATTCTACCTTGAGTTTGCACAGCAGTCAACTCTTTACAGAGCATCCTTGTTCTGTTTGTTCTGTCGCTTTATGGCATCTTTCATGGTGTCTGGTGTTAGTCCATGTCTCTTTTTAACAAACAAGCCTGAGGCTCTTCCTTTTAACAGACAGTAAATTTGTAGGTAACCTAAATACGTTTTTAGCTTTTTTTTTCCTTTCGTTGTAACAAAAATGCTCTAACCAAAGTAATTTCAGAGAGAAAGGATTTATTTTAGCACATGGTTTAAGGCATAGTCCATCATGTTGAGGAAGTCAAGGCTGCAGGAGCTTAAAGCAGCTGATCTTATGGCATCTACAACCAGTAACATAGAATGATGACCACTTGTGGTCAGCTCACTTTCTCTATTCCATGCATTCTAGGGTCCTTTGGCCAGGAAACAGTCCCATGCACAACTAAGATCTGTCGTACTACATCAATTTGCAAAATCAAGATAATCCCTCACAGGCATTCTCATGGGTCTATATTCCAGGTGATTTGAAATTCTGTCAAAGTGACAGTCAACGCTACCCTCACATATGATTTAAACAATATTGCTGCCATGAGGACCAGCCTCCAGCAGCTCAGAGATTGAGGGGGATCCAACGGTGTCGGGGAACAAATCACTCAAATTGACTTTTCTATGTGAAGGAGTAAAACTTAATTCTCTGGCACCAGTGAGGGGGGCTAAACTAAACTCTCCGGAGCTGGTGAAAAAAGGAAAACACATGCAAAAAAACCTTTAGGATCTCTATCATCTTTTTTCTCTGTCCTTTATTTCTTTTTTTTTAATTTATTTATTTTATTTTATTTTATTTTATTTTACAATACTATTCAGTTCTACATAACAGCCACAGATTTCCTTGTTCTCCCCCTTCCTGCCCCCTCCCCTTCCCCCCAGCCCACCCCTCTTTCCCACCACCTCCAGATCAAGGCCACCCCGAGGACTAAGATCGACCTGATAGACTCAGTCCAGGCAGGTCCAGTCCCCTGCTCCCAGATTGAGCCAAGTGTCCCTGTATAAGTCCCAGGTTTCAAACAGCTATCTCATGCAGCGAGCCCAGGACCTGGTACCACTGCCTAGATGCCTCCCAAACAGATCAAGCCAATCAACTGTCTCACCTATTCAGAGGGCCTGATCCAGTTGGGGGCCCCTCAGCCTTTGTTTGGTTCATAGTTCATGTGTTTCCATTCGTTTGGCTATTTGTCCCTGTGCTTTATCCAACCTTGGTTTCAACAATTCTCGCTCATATAAACCCTCCTCTTTTTCACTAATTAGACTCCCAGCACTCCACCCGGGGCCTAGCCATGGATGTCTGCATCCAGATTCCTCAGTACTTGGATGGGGTTTCTGGCACCACAAAAGCACTTGCTCAGCTATGTTCATATCAGCATTGTTTGTAATAGCCAAAACCTGGAAACAACCTAGATGCCCTTCAACTGAAGAATGGATAAATAAATTGTGGCACATATACACAATGCAATACTACTCAGCAGAGAAAAACAATGACATCATGAGGTTTGCAAGCAAATGGATGGCTCTAGAAAAAATCATCCTGAGTGAGGTAACCCAGACTCAGAAAGACAAATATGGTATGTACTCACTCATAGGAGGATACTAGATTTGGAACAAGGATGACTGGACTGCTACTCACATCACCAGTGAGGCTACCTGGAAAACGGGACCCCAAGAAAGACACGGAGATTACCCAATGACAGAGAAATGGATGAGATCTACATGAACAGCCTGGACATGAGTGGGAGCAATGAATGGCGAGGGCCGAGGGAAAGAGAGTGGGATATCCAACCTGGATCAAGAACAGAGAGGGAGAGCAAGGAATAGGAGACCATGGTAAATGAAAACCACATGAGAAAAGGAAGAAACAAAGTGCTAAAGAGGCCCACAGAAATCCACAAAGATACCCCCACAAAAGACTGCTGGCAATGGCCGAGAGACGGCTGGGACTGACCTACTCTGGTGATGGGATGGCCAAACACCCTAATAGTTGTGCCAGAAACCCTGTCCTTTATTTCTTTTCTTACCTCTATCCAGATGTATTCCTTCTGTCTCTCTTGTTGTCTTCCTTCTAACTAACTTCATTTTGTCCCTTATAGCTTATCTAACCCAGTGAAACCTTTCAAGCAGTATACAAATTACAATGTGGTTACATTCTACTTTTTAAGTGAATGATGACAATGAATTACAAGTATAAAACAACATGTTTTCCACATCCCTTGTATGATTAAGCATTTTACGTATTACAGGTGAAAAACAAATTATCCCAAGAACCCACATACATTCATATCCAAGCAACTTGTTATAGATTAACAAATTGTAAGCAAGCAGGATATTTTTTTCAGGTGGTTCTTTTACTGGCAGACTGCACTTAGTGGTTACAAAGAAAGGAACAATAACTTTATGACTTAACTTGAAAGGTAATCTTATAAGGAATCTTAAACAATCCCAAATCTAAACTTTGATATATGAAGTCATCTCTACTTTAAATCCTCAAGGTGCATACCCATTCCTCATCAGTTTTTATATCAGAAAGGGACACAAGGAACCATCATCTTTGATCACTAACCCATCCTAACAAGAAAGGCACATCAGCTGCTTTGTTCTTGTTCCTTGACTTTAAGGAGTCCCTCAGTAGGCCATGTGCCTTTGTAAACTTTAGATGGTTTCTTCGGTTTTTTGCCTCAAAACTATTAACAAATACATCTTAATTTAACCTTAAGTCATTTTTAAAGCTTTGTGTTAGCTATAACACACACCAAAACCTGTGAACACATCTCTCAACATTAAGATTAAAAGAACTTGAGCCAGCTAGGCTTCTGGGACTCAGTTGTCTTTCTTAATCATTAACCTAAGCCACAATCTATATGGCTCCTCAAGAGAAACTAGCTGTGTGACATTTCCTTGTTATTTTCTTTCCTCTGCAGCCTCTGCTTTATCAGGAGCAGGGGGCAACATCATATCTTGCTTTTACCTGTATTAGTTTTCTCACTAAACTAACCTCTATCATAATCCCTTATTATATTTATTAAAGACCCTCAATCATCAAAATTCTATTTAAACTAACACTATTATTGTATAAAATCCTTGCTTTGGTTAAGCAGCTTAGAAGAAAATCATCTTCATTACAATCCACGGGTAAAAATGCCCAGTAGAACAGGATATTTCCAAGAGACACTACATTAAAGGCAGTGGCAATCTCCCCACACCCATTCAGACCATGCCAGATGAAAAAACTGACAGTGACAAACATGTAGAGGAACAACAGTAGCAAGAGACCTTCTGAGGCTGAAGCTCTCAGGGTCTTGCCTATCCAAAATTCACCCATCAGTGCCTTGCATGCTGGTGGGCCAATCCCCTGAAGTCAATTGCCACCTGCTGCTCCTCTGACATGGCCACCAGCAAAACAGCTTGCCTCAAGTCCATGAACAAGAAGGGGCAGGAAAATATTCTGATCTAGATGGTCTAAACTCTGGTTTCATGTTCATCCATGACATCACAGCTGCCTGGGGCTTTGAGAACATGCTCTGCTACACCTGGAAATGCAGAACAGCTTCCAGATCCATCTGGTTAGCTTGTTGCACAACACTCATGTTTTGACATCAAGATGAACCCCCTCTGCCAGTATCACACTGCATCTGTTTTGAGCATTCATTAATCAGCATTAGCCTTGTATGACATGATTTCCCTTCCCTAAAAGCTCCCTGAAGAGTGATGGAAACCACCTTGACCACCAATTTTTTTTTTTTAGAGAATAAACCCAGCTCTGTTATAAAAATAAATTAGCATGTGAGACTGTCTCTTTGAATTGATCTCATGATGTGATTCTGAAAAGAACAAAACCCTATATTCAATCTGGTCACATTTAACATATAGAACATCCCACAGCAGTCATCTAGTATTCCTGGATAAGTGTTAGGGATCATTTTTGGAGGCTACTGACATACACTATCCATGAATTCCCCTTGTAAAAAGGAACCGAGGTTACAGATATCTTCACTTGCATTATGAGACCATTCTTGCCTTCAGTCACTTTAGAGATAGCCTCAACTGCACTTCCTTCAAGGATATCCACATACAGAGCATCTATACAGGGGCAAGAGTTGTGAGATCCTGGCCAGCTCAGCACAGCTCTGGACAAGGCTAAAGAACCATTCTAGCTCCAGGGCTACCAATAGCAGTGACTGACACTGTCACTATAACAGTGGGAAGCTTGGCTCCTCACTCTGCCCAGGCCTGCTTTCTCTCCTCTCTTTCCCAGATATGCACCTCCCTAATAAGTTTCCTGCTCAGCACCCTGTGCGTAAACTCTGTCTCAGAGACAACATCCTGTTCATGAATTCTATCTCAGAGTCAGCATCCTATTCATGAGCTCTATCTCTGAGGTTACTCTCTGAGGAATATCTGAAACATATCCTAACATTTTTCTGGTTTTGAAACTAATTTGTTCTAATTTACTTTTTGTGCTTTGATTTACTTTTCTGTGCTAAGATAGGAAGTGAAGTAAAGACCACAGAGGAATGCTGCTTAGGGGCTCACTCTTTCTGGATCGCTCAATTTGCTTTCTTATACAGCCCAGGAAAACCTACCCAGCATGACACTACTAATGTGGTATGGCCTACAGTGGGTTGGGCCCTCCTGTGACAATTAGTAATTAAGAAAATGTCCCACAGACATTCCCACAGACCAATCTGATAGAATCAATTCCTTAATTGACATTCTCTCTCTCCCCAGATGTGCCAGATGGACAATTGATGTTTGCTATTACACAATATTAAAAGAGTTGTGAAGGTTGTTCTTCATTCACTTATCTTGTAGAATTAGCAGTCTAGGCATTGTTCCCTTGTTCATTTTAGTACAGTAAAAATAACTTTTCTTTGATTACATAAATAATACATGATTAATGCAAGGTACTCTACCAAAGCAGAAATAAACAAGACTAATATGAACACTATCATTTCAACTGCATTTATTTAGATCCTGGATGGTAATTCTTGTATGCATCCCTTTGTATACACATACACAAAAATATAATACATGATATAAATGTATGGCTTCTTTATAATAATAAGCCCCCCTATATATTACATATACTCTGATATATACTGTGTGGCCTGTTTATTTTGTTTAAGTTTCCCTGACAAGTGGTTTTTATTTTGCAACTCCTGGATATATTGTAGTTAAATAACAGCTTCCCAGTGGGTCCCACTGTCCACTACATTGTACATTGTGTTCATATATAGGTAAGGTATTTCCTGTCCAAAGTGCTTTATATATATCAGAAGGGTTACAGGCATTTTTCAGGGGTTGGAATATTTATGCAAACGTAATGGAGTAATTTGAGGATGATACTTAAGTTTAAATATAAAACTTGTGCTTAATATACACAGTGTATATATGTGTTCAACGTTATTTCTATGTAGGATTTTTAGTGTATCTACATTTTGGGGCTGCAACTCAATATAAGTATGGGATGTTTTCACTTGTAGAATTATTTCAGCAATGAAAAATTTCGGGTTTTAGAGATTTGGGAATTTGGATTTTTGGACAAAGGATACCAGGCCAGTATCTACTTACATATACATATGTAGACACCATTTTTTGCTCTTTTAGTTTTTCCAAAAGTAGAATTGTTTCTTCTGTGTTGTGGGATATTTGTACACTGTGTGATGATGTATTGCTGTGTTGGTTTAATAAAGAGCTGAATAGTCAATAGCTAGGCAGGAGGTATAGAGGGAACTTCCAGGCAGAGAGAGGAAGTAGGAGGAGGTAATTGAGGCCAGAGAAACACAAAAAGACACAGCGGAAGCAGGATGGGAAGTACATGACAGAACATAGATTAATACAAATAGGTTATTTTAAGTTATAAAAGCTAGTTAAAAACAAGCCTAAGCTATTGGCCAAGCTTTTATAATTAATAAGAAGTCTCCATGTCATTGTTTGGGAGCAGGCTGAAGGACAGAAAAAGACTCCTGACACTTCTGTATAGTGTTGTTTTCAATTCCTATACTATGGAACTAGTTCCATGTGAAATAGTACAGATTGAACTTTCTGTATTATATTCCACCAAATACATGCATTGTTGGTTAGCCAAATGTTTGGGTATGTGGAGTTTTCTTCTGGTTTAGTTTGATTGTTCTGGTTTTGTTACTTTTGTTTGTTGTTATGTTCCATGCTGGTAATTGAACTGAGTGCCTCACACATGCTAAGCAAGCATCCTACCACTGAGCTACATACCTACTTTGCATAGTTTCTTGATTTTGTTTTTGTTTTTGTTTTAAAATATCCTTGGACTGCTGTTCCTATCTGTGAGGTGGACTTCAAGCATGGCACATGGAACTACTGTGAATTAAGATTCCCCCCAACACTGTGTGTGTGTGTGTGTGTGTGTGTGTGAAGAAAGAGCTAGAGCTACAGTGAGAGAGATTTCTGACAATTTTCTAAAGGAATATTTGAATATAACCATTTTCTTATAATGTCTTGAATCCTTTGGCTATACATTATCACTTCTCAGATTGTCAATTTGATGATTATAAACTGTTATCCTATATTAAATTGGATTCTCCTGACACTAGAAAAAATAGTGTTCATTAAAAATACAGACTTGTTGAGTTTGCAGGTTATAATCTTTTCCACACTTTCTACTTTTGACCAAGATATAGCTCATTACTAGTCTTATAATTATTTTAAAATTTAAGTAGGAGGATTTGTGAGTTGGACAGGAATAGAATTGAGAGGTAGGAGTTGAGGTGGTTGTCCTGTGGGAGTGCTAGTTAAAGGGCTGATCAAGGCAAACAGAAAACATCACTGCTGTGCTACTGCTTAGTCTGATACTTTGCCTGCACTCACTTCATTTTCTTCTTTTGACATTTATTTTACTAAATTTAGTTTTGAGAATCTCACATACAGCACTGTATCTATATCAGTTCCACACCACATTCTGTCCCGTCCAACTCTTCCTGTGTACTCCCACTTCCTCTCAAATTTCATGACCTCTTTAATTTTTTATTGTTTTACACACACACACACACACACACACACACACACACAGAGAGAGAGAGAGAGAGAGAGAGAGAGAGAGAGAGAGAGAGAGAGAGAGAGAGAGAGCCTGCTGTGTACATTTAATGTTGCTCATATGGATATGTGTTTAAGGCTAACCACTTGGAGTTTGGTAACTATTAGGGGGCTTATTCCTGGAGAAGACCGATTCTCCCTTCCATTTCTTAGTAATCAATAATTGCCCTGTAGCTGTTCATTTAAGGATGGAATCTTGTGAGATTTCCCACATCTACTTTGGCATATTAACTCATGTTGTCATTGTACAGGTCTTGTTTAGACAACCATATTTTTACCATGCCATGGGTGCAGTTCCCTGCCTTGTACAGAAGATATTATTCTGGTCCTCTGGCTCTTACACTCTTTCCACCCCCATGCCTCCAAGATGTTCCTTGAACCTTAGGTGTAGGGCTTGTGTTGTAGAGGTGTGTGTCAGTTTTTCTCTGCATTTTGACTAGTTGTAGACTTCTATAATAGTGTCTGTCTGCTGCAGAATTAAGCTTCTTTGATGAGGGGTAAGAGGTATATAAGTGACTATAAGGCTAGGTATTTAGAATGCAGTTGGGAATTATACTAGATAATGAAAGTGGTAGTGGTAAGATCTCCTTTAGGGTCCATGAACTCACCAGCCATGGGTAGTTGGCTGTGTTTACATTACCAGACATGAATTTCCTCCTCCTGAGTGGAACTTAAGTTCAATTAGATGGCTGTTGCTTACTTCCAGGATGTGTCTCTATTACATCTTTAGGGATATCTTGACATGCTGGTCATTGTTGAGGTTTTAGGCTTTACAGTTTGGTAAGACTATTGATTTCTTTTCTCCCTTGGCAGCTTGTATAGCAACTTCCCATAGTATGAAAGCTAGTCCTCAGGTAAAAGCCTTCCAGGTTAGTTCCTGTGCAATTTTGCCAAGTCCTATATACAAAGTATATGGTATTTTCAGCAATAAGATCATATTTTCAACTTCTGGGAGGAAACAAAGGACAATGCCAATAGCTTATATTGTTTGGGGAGTCTCTCAGACACCTCTGGACAACAACTTGAAGGGAGGTGTCCCATGCCTAAATAGTCTGTTATTCTTGTGGTAAGCATTATCACCCCAAGTGGTATAACTTTTTAAAAATTATTTATATAATTTATATTCTATACATTTTTATAATTATGTATGTATATTCATATTCATGTATATATAATATGCAATATAAACAACAATACAATTGCAAATTTCCCTATGGTTGTTTTAGTTCTGCTTAGTGCTCTTTATCCCTCCTCACTGTCTGTCCCTTAGTATTGCCCTCCCCAATCTCCCTCTCCAGATAAACTCTACACCTTTCTTCCCATTTCTCCCTCTATAGCACCTGTGTTCTACTAGCCCCCATGCTAGAACACCCTCACCATCATCCTTTTACTCTTTCCTGATTTCTTCAGTAAATCCAGGTTATACACTCACAGCTAAGGATTCTGATTTCAGATACTCAAATAAGACAGTATGTGTGGTGTTTGTCTTTCTGAGTCTGGGTTATCTCAGTAAAGTTTCATCTATTTGCTTGCAAATATCATGACTGTATACTCTTTACATGTGAATAGAATTCCATTGTGTATATGTAGCACATTTTCATTATCCATTCAGCAGTTGAAGGATATTTAGGTTCTTTCCATTTCATAGCTATTGTGAATAGAGTGCTGAACAAACATCTGTGGACTGGATTGTTGAGTCGTTTGCTGGTGCCAGGGAATGGTAGAGTTGGGGAGAATGCATGGGTCATACTTTTACCATTTTGAGAAATTATCTACCTAAAGATATCTTAACGTCATAATGGAATTGGTAAATCATCATCCCTATCTTTACTGAGGTTCAGAACATTCAGCTTTTGATCTGTAGCTGGAATTTTGTCAGCTGGAGCCTGCTTTGCTACCCTGGCACCTGGCTTGCCAGAATACAATAATTTCTCAAGCATGCATTAACACACATTCCACATAGGCTTCCTGATGCTCATACTCTCTCTACAGACTTTAGAAGAGTGGATAGTGAGGACAGAAAGGGTAGAAGGGCCATAGAAGTGGTCTAGCATATCATAGCTGGAGATATGGCAAAGACTCATTTAGTAAAGACATCTATCGGGATGTCATGATTATAGATCCCCACCATTGCAGCAACTTTTCTTGGGAAGATGTTGAATTGCTGGAGATCTTTAAAGAGCAAATGCACATATGTTGATATTTTAAGAATTGTTCTTTGTTTGGTCTTTTTGGCTTTGGAAATGTCATCCTTATGTCTCAATGATACCTTGTGATTTCTTATCCAACAAATAACAATAATCATGTAAACTGTAAAAATAATAATAATGTATGTATAATGGCAAAGTCAACCCATTTCTCCCCATACCAGATTTCACTAATAGTAACTATTAACAGAGAAGGTCTTCTATGTGTGGTACACTTTCAAATAATGTGGTTTAATAAGTGTTGTCTCATTTAATTAAGTGTGTCTACAGTGTTCCATGCATTAGTCATAGGAAACACAAGTTTAAAAGGACATATCTGGCATGTTTGAATAATCCTCTCATTGCTTGCCTGAGATTTTAACCACCATCACCCCTGCACACAGCTTTCTGTATTCTACTGCAGGTCACTATTGGATGATTTTACTAATGGCTGGTTTGAACTTGCCAAATACAGGGAGATGGCAAAGCTTGAGAAAAACTTGCTGTAAGTAAGTAAGTAGGTTGCCTGCAGATGTTATCTTGGGAAATCTCATGTTCTGTTCATCAGTCTCTGCACCATAGGGAAGCTAAGACTGAAACGTGCTTGGCTCTGGCTCCCAGCACTTGCATTAGGAAATGACTTCTGGCTGCTTAGTACAGCTGCTCTTGCTGGGTGCTGCTACATCTAGAGGTCTAAGCTGAGCAAGTCATACCCATCCAGTGGACCTAGATTCAAAGGTGATTAGGTTTCTACACAGGAAACAGGCTGTAGGGAAAGGTAACTTTTTGTGCATTCCAGTGATCACATTAAAAAGAGAGGGTGCACCACAATTTGCCAAGAACTGCTTTTTCACAGCTCATATATTTCTACACTGCAGTGCAGTCGTAGGCCTTAGTTCTCAGACATTAAGAAGGGAAACTGGGGCTTTAGTGGAAGTGTGAGTAGTATGACTCCTTCATTAGTATGCCTCCCTTCACCATGGAAGACACAGCACAGCATTCGCTGCTTCTCTTTCCAGGCTGGGCAGACCAATGCCTGTGCATTATTGGACCCACGGACAATGGGGAAACCAGAGAACTCTTAGCTGTGGATTCTTCTGCTTCCTCCAGTGATTTTTGCTTTGATGTTCACTAAGTGGCTTAATTTTTTTTGAAAGCTGCAAGTCATAAACACACAGTAAAATTCTGATAGCCATCGGAACAAACTGTGTAGCTTCTCTCTTAGTGTGGTGGTTCCATTTAGCTTGTCCCTGTTCCCTTTATATATGATATAAAATATAGAGTGAAAAAACCTCAGGGGTGTCACTAAAAACCAAAAACAGTTCATATCTGACTGCAGAGCAACTGTCTTCCTAAGCAAGTTATCAGAAGAGTCATGGGTGGTGCAGATCCTCTAATTCAGGCGTGGTCTGACTGTCTACCCCACCTCACTACAGGTGTCTATCTCCCCATTCACTAAAGGAGCATCTACCAGGCCTGACCTGATTTGGAACACTCAAACAATAATTTTTCTGGGTGTCAACCAATGTATAGGCTAAGTTCCAGTATGTTTCTTAAACTCTGATTCTCTGTAAAAATTTCCATATATATAACTTTGTTAATGAAACCTGCAATTTACAAGGAAGATCCTCTGTTATCCAGTACCTCACAGTTTCCAAACACTTCCCAAATACAAGGAGATGCTTGTAGACCTTCTTTGATATGAATGAGTAACTACTCCTCTCCACCATTAATGCTACTAAGTAGCATTTCAGCTCTGGCAAATGACCCACACTTCCTTGAATGTTGGAATATAAGACCTATCAGATTGTGGGGAAGAATGAAGGAGATGATGGCAGGCTTTCAGAAAGACAGAAATCGTTTATAATGTCTTTATACATGTTTACAATATGGTACCAATATAAAGTGCCATTTTAGCACTGATACAGTCCTGATGTATTTAAGAGTGCAAGTACAGATGAGTTTCCCAATGACATCTTTTTTCAGAGCTACAGCTGAGTGGTTTTCAGCACTTGTGGAGATATCTGAACATACAGCTAGAATTCTCTGCCAATTCACGTTAAGAGTTTTTAATTAAGAGAAACTATGACACAAATGCACATGTGTGCCTCAAACTATAAGTGTGTGTGCAGCATATAGACATTAAATTCCTGGCCAGTCACAATTGAAAAATCCCATTTGCCTTGTACCAAATGCTTGTTTCAATTATTCCCTCCTCAAAAGTCCATGCAAGTTTTTAAGAATGCTTTTGGCTTCCACTGCCAACTTGTGAGCATTTTCAGCAACACTATAAAGCAGGCTGAATCGTGGAAGCAGACAGAAGTTAATTATCTTTTAGCGCTGGGGCTCCAAAAAAAGATTACTTCTCCTCCTGAGCCCATTTCAACCTGATAAGCACACCTGTGCCTCCATTCAGTCGGCAGTCTCTTCACTTCCCACCTCCCTTGGAAATGTTGACAGCTATTGCTCAAATAGTTTGCTCTTTCCCCAAGATTTGCTTTCAATTTTCCAGAGAGGGGAAAATTGCTCCATTCTTTGAATTTTTGTGATTATTTTCCAACTTTTTGCATTGCATATTCTGCCTCAATGGAGAATCACTTTCTGTCCCCAGTCAGTCTTAAGTGGAATTCCCACTCCTCTTTGTTGTAATCATCTTGCAGAATGTGCATCATCAACATACCAAGTTGGACCCAGAGCTGGGAGAATTTGTTTCAGCTTTTTAAAATACCTGGGTTACTCCCTAAAACATTTTGAAGTATCTGAATCATGAGGTGTGTGATCTATACTACCAGAAATGCTTCCTAAGAGAAATTACCATACCATAATTTTATTTTTCCCAGAGACACAAAGCTGAGAAATAATGTAATTTTGTACAGTATAATGCAAAGAATAGAGCATTACTCACATAAAACATCACATTGCTTAGTGGCTGACAAGAATTACTAGGGAACTTCCTGAAGCAGCAATCTACATGAGCAATAACTACAGGATCTCTTGCTCTCTCTTTCTCTATCTCACCAGATGGCCAATATATACTATTTCTGCTACAGAGGCAAATACGGAATCATAGAAGAAACTCATTTAATACAACACTTCACAGGCTTTCAGACTTCAGTATGCATATGAACCACAGAAAGAGCTTGTTAAAAATTCAGATCACCACACCCTAGTCCCAGAGATGCTGAGTGGGAGCAAGTTTAATGAGCACCCCATGGAATCTGAAGCAGTTTGCTAATAGGCTATGCCTTAACCAACATTATTTCTGCATTTCATGTAAAAAATAGAAATCCAGAAGTGTATAAATTGGTGTGCCTGATGTAAATTATTTGCTTATCAAATTTGGATTCAAGATTGGGAATAATAATAATTGGTAATGATCTATCAGATATAACACGAACCTTAAAAAAAACAGAGCCAGATATTGGGGTGAAAGCTGAAAGATTAGAGAAGCAGAGCCTGACCTCTATGTCTAAACTAGTTGGTGGCTCTGTCCTCCAATCCCCAGGCCGGTTTATTAGGGTACACAATATATCACTACAATCAGGTGTTTAAAGAACTAGAAATAAAATCCTGCCTTCCATAAAAAGAAAAGTACTATTGCTCACCATGTTGCAGCTTTCCTCATTATGTATCTTTAAAATATTTATTTATTGAATATAAGTTAGACATCTTTATAATGCTTACTGCGTAGCTAATATGATTGAGACACCAAGTGAAGACGCTAATGAAACATTCAGTAGGTGTGGGGGGCATTTCTCTCTTGTAGCTTAAAGTTCTAACCCACTCATCATTTATAGAAATGAGGAATAATCTACCGATAACAAGAGTAAAGACAGTATCTGGTTAAAGAAAGAATGTCTCCTGCAACAAGAATTAGAAGAGACATTTCAAATAATCATTTTCTTTCTTTGTTTTCTCCATGAATGTTTATAATGTGCCATACTCCATCTAGGCATTGAGAACAGAGTAAATGCCATAAAATATAAGGTGTCTGGCTTCTTGGAGAGTAATTTCTAGTGAGGGAAGAAACAGCAAGTGCAGAGGTTGGAGACAGATCAGAGTCTCACACTGTGTGGTATGTTTGGCTCTAAGAATGGAGAAGTAGATTTAGTTTTTATTCTTCAAGTTCACTGGAAGAGGATGATGGGTACAATGAGGAAAACAAGTTGAGAGACTACTACCACAGTTAAAGATGTTTCATCCTCAAGGAATAAGGGAAGCCATTATTCTGGAACATGTGTGTGCAGAATGTAGACATGGGTGTACATGGACATCATCTGTTGCCATTTTAAGTAGATTGGACTCTGTGTTCAACTTCTTGGATCCAGAAGTCAGCACAACTTCTCAGTCTAGCACTCAATATCATACCCGTCATGTTACATAGTCCATGCTACATTTATGTGGCCTCTTTGTACCAGACAAACAGGACTGCCTGTTCTTCTTAAATTACCTTTTGTACCTCTATGATCCTCTAACACTAATTTTCTACCCTTCCATCTCAGTATGTTCCTGATTATACTCTATTTAAATTAGAAATCTTTTACATTTGTTTCTTCCTTCAGGTTTCAATCAAATGCAATGTTCTGTTTGGAACTATATATATAGTTATGCCCAACATCACTGATGCTTGTTGTTGTTTCCATCTATAGAAAAACAGAGTCTTGCTCCTTTTGATAAGCATGGTGCCTTGCACAGAGCCTCAGAACACAATGAGAAAAGTTCTGTGATCTGAGCTGATGAACTCAAATCCTTTCCTTGTGTTCACCCATTAGCCATGCATGGGATGTACAACTTGCAGCACTACATGGAAGCCTGCAGTCTCATTGCCCACAACCTCATTCTTGTTATGCCTTATTCTTTGAAAGCTTTCCAGTCTCTCATCTCCTGAGAAAATCTTTCTACATCTTTTACAACTCAGTTAAGGATCAATGTCTTTATCAACGATGTTCATGGTACTCATCCCAGGTGCTTCTCTTCATGCAGAACTCAAAAATCCCTCTAAGATGACCTTTCCCACATTGTATAAACTTCAAGTACTACACTCTGTATAGATTATTACAAAATCTACACCTTCCAGCACATAACTAGTATGTTGAAATAAGCAAGTATAAAGGTTGCATATTGCCAATGACAAAGAGGGCATACAGTAGATGCAACTGATAAGAAATGACAAATTATTAAAGGGCAGAAATATTTTAGTTATTGAACAGAGATAGTTAGGTCACAACATGGCTAGATTAATACTTCCATAGTGGTGATGCTTACCAGTTTCAAATGCCTGCAGATGTGCAGCAGTAAACATCATATCTGCTCTCCATGTGAATGTGCCTCAATCTTAAATATGCCCATATACACAGACTTAATATATTTGAAAGGGCTTTTAACAAAGAGAAAGGGAATTCAAAAGCTGTAAAAGCAGATAGAACTGGGAAATAGCTCCAGGACTATAATTAATTTCTCCAAAGGGAAACAAAGATGCTATATAAAGTAACAGTCATAGAATTTCAAAAAAGAGCTCTTCAAAACTAAAACCATGTGAGAACAGGAACACATGCACACAGTGGGAGATACAGTTAAGAGGATCTTGGAAAATGGAACAAAATGACAGAAATGGTGCATCAGTTTTTTTTTTTTTAAATAACAAGAAAATTAAAGCCAGAGATGGTGGCACCTGTCTACTATCCCAGTTCTTGAGAGGTAGAGACAAGAGGATCATATATTCAAGGCCAATAAGTTCATGGCTAGCCTGGACTGGCTCCATAAAAGAATGTTGGAGAAAGAGGAGAGAGAGAGAGAGAGAGAGACAGAGAGAGAGAGAGAGAGAGAGAGAGAGAGAGAGAGAGAGAAAGAGAGCGACAGAGAGACACAGAGAGATTGTGGGGTTAGAGGCAAGGCTCAAATTAATTAAATACTCAGGGCAAGAAATGAAAAACTGTAAGGTATAATACTATCAAATAAATACTCTCACAACCTGTATTTTTAGAAGAAAGGTACCTATTAAAGGTCAAATTCACAGACTGAAAAATCTCTACTATGGTACATAATTGTCAAACTTCTGAATTTAAAGAGAAGAACATTTTATAAAACAAATCCCAGAAAGTAAAAATATATGGATTATTTTCAAAAATTTAAAACAACAAGTACACGATCAGATCCCTCAGAAATAGCACTGAACACTGAAAAACACTTCAGAATCCTTGAGAATATGGATTTTAGCCTGAGATTCCATATCCATGGAAACTAGGTGGGTGCTTAAAGATAAGGAAGTGTTCAGGTATGACAAGTCAAAAGGCCAATAAAGAATATGACAGCCCCACACCAGACCTTCTGAACACTTGAAGATCCAGCTCCAGAGAAGGAGAAACTGGGAAATGAAAATAGAGGAAGAGACACAGAGCTTGAGTGGGGTGAGGAAATTCCTGTAGAATGGTGGTAAAAGGAAACCTAGAATGAAATTATGCCAGATTTAGAAGAAAAAAATGAACGACTTAAGTGGGGTAAGTAGAAGAACTAGTAAATTACGGGTTATGTTTGGTCATTATAATAATAAATTTCCAACTCTGTCACAGATTATGGGGGAAACGGGAATAAGTTCATAAAAATAATCACCAAAATGATTATTATTTTAAGAAGCAGGTTAAAACAGAGCTTCTCCTCTTTCTGTTCCCCAGACCCAGAACCTCACCCTAGTCCCTGGCACCTGGTATATGCAGCAGATATATCACCTGCATCTTCCCCCCAATCCCCGCCCACATCTCCTGTGGATCCCACAGACCATCCCCTCTTAAACTTCTACTAGTTATTGTATCCCAGCCCCAAACTCCAGCAGACACCCCCTGCTCAACCTACAGGCTACACCTGCCAGAATACCAGGTAGGCTGCCCACAGACCTTCTCCTTCTCTCTCTTCCCCCAGACCAAGCCACCACTCTTATCCCTGCAAGGGAACACCAGCTGCAGCCTTCCCTTACCCCTGCCCACATTCCCTGTGGAGTACACAAACCATCCCCTCCTAAGCTTGCTCCTCCCGCTCATTGTTTTGTCCCAGACCCCAACTCTAGCAGGCATCCACTGCTAATCCAAGGGCTGGCTGCTCCTCCCAGGGCAACAAGTAGGCTGAAGGCAGACCCACACCTCTCCTACTGCTCCTGAGATACAGTCTCTCCAGTCTCATCCCAGCTCTATAACAGGAAACCTGCTGTGGTCTCCCTTTCCTCTCTGGCTCTGATTTCCAATAGATTACAAAGACCTTCGCCTCCAACCTTCCATCCTCAACTCATCCCAGTATCTCGGCATCCAACACCAGCAGGCATTCCTTCTCTGTGAACATACCAAATAAACAAGACTGGAAAACAGGCAACACACAGATACCACACTCTCTGAAAATCCAGAAAGAAAACTGAAACCAAGAAATTAATCACCCACCCAACAAAGACAAATCCAGAAATTAGCTCCTAGACCTATAATCATTCCAAACCCAGATGCTGAAACACCAGTGTAAAAACACAATCAAGCAGCCAGGACAATATGTCTCCACTAGAGCCCAGGTAGCCCAACACAGCATGCCCTGAATATTCCAACATAGCTGAAGCACAAAAAAAGAACCTTAAAACAGCCTTTATGAATATGATAGGGGCCCTTAAAGATGAAATTAATAAATCCCTTAAAGAAATCCAGAAAAACACAAATAAGAAGTGTGAGGTAATAAATAAATTTTGGGGGGACCTGACATTGGAAATAGAATCAATAATGAAAATCCAAACTGAGGGAATTTTGGAAATGAAAAATTTAGGGATTTGAACAGGACTACAGAGTCAGGCTTCACCAAGAGAATACAAGAGATGAAAAAGAGACTCTCAGGTTTGAATACAATAGAAGAAATGATCGCATCAGTCAAAGAAAATGTTAAATCTAAAAAACTCCTGACACAAAACATCCAGGAAATATGGGACACTATGAAAAGACCAAACCTAAGGATAATAGGCACAGAGGAAGGAGAAGAAACCCAGCTCAAAGGTCTAGAAAAATTTTTCAAGAAAATCACAGAAGAAAAATGCCTTAAACTAAGGAAGGTAAAAGTACAAGAAGCATATAGAATACCAAATAGATTGGATTGGCAAAGAAAGTTTCCTTGTCACATAATAATCAAAATATTGAACATACAGAACAAAGAAAAATTAAAAGCTGCAAGGAAAAAAGACCAAGTAACATATAAAAGCATACCTATTAAAATTACACCTGACTTCTTAGTAGAGACTCTAAAAGCCAGAAGGGCCTAGACAGATGTGTTGCAGACTCTGAGAGACCATAGATGCCAGCCCAGACTACTATACCCAACCAAACTTTAATTACCATAGATGGAGAAAATAACATATTCCATAATAAAGTGAAATTAAATAATATCTATATACAGATCCAGTTCTACAGAAGGTGCTAGAAGGAAAACTTCAACCTAAGGAGGTTAACAACACCTGTGAAAACACAGGAAATAAATAATCACACACAAGCAAAATCCAAAGAAGGGACGGACACACACACACACACACACACACACACACACACACACACACACTACCACCACAAACAACAAAATAACATGAATCAGCAATTATTGGTCATTGATATCTCTCAATATCAATGGTCTCAATACACCAATAAAAAGACACAGACTAACAGAATGGTTGTGAAAACAGCATCCATCCTTCCGCTGCACCCTAGAAACACACCTCAACATCAAGGATAGTCATTACCTCAGGACAATTGAGTGGAATAAGATATTTCAAGAAAATAAACCTAAGAAATAAGCTAGTGTGGCTATTTTAATATCTAACAAAATAGACTTGAAACTAAAACTAATCAAAAGAAATAGGGAAGGACACTATACACTCATCAAAGGAATAATCCACTAAGATCACATTTCTTAACATCTATGCACCAAACATAAGGGCATCCAAGCTTAAAAATAAAAAAGAAAAGAAAAGAAAACACTACTACATCTTAAATCACATATTGATCCTCACACATAGTGGGAGACTTAAATAATCAACTCTCACTGATGGACAGGTCAACCAGACAAAAACCAAACTGAGATGCTTCAAGAACAGACATTATAAACCAAATGAACCTAACAGATTATTAATGTAACATTTCACCCAAACACAAAAGAATACACATTCTACTCTGTATCTTATTAAATTTTCTCCAAAACAGACCACATACTCAGACAAAGCAAGTCTCAACATACAGGAAAATTAAATTAACTCCTTGCATCCTAAATAGCTCCCTGTATCTTATCAGACCACCACAGACTAAAGCTAGATAGCGACAACAACAAAAACAATAAAAAGCCTACAAAGTCTGAATAACTCTCTACTGAATGAAAAAGAGAGAAATATGAAGGAAATTAAATACTTTCTAGAATTTAGTGAAAATGAAAACACAACATACCCAAACTTGTGGAACATAATGAAAGTGGTGCTAAGAGGCAAGTTCATAGAACTGAGTCCCTACATAAAAGAAAACAGCAAAACCTTATACTAGCAATTTAACAACACACCAAAAAGCTCTAGAAGTAGAAGAAGAAGTACTCACACCCAAGAGGAGTAGACTGCAAGAAATAATCAAACTCAGGGCTGAAATCAATAAAATAGCAACAAAGAGAACACTAAAAAGAATCAATGAAAACAAAGAGTTGGTTCTTTGAGAAAAGCAAGAAGATAGATAAACACTTAGCCAAATTAACTAAAAGGCAGAGAGTGAATATCCAAATTAACAAAATCAGAAATGAAAAGGAGGATGTAACAACATACACTGAGGAAATCCAGAGGATCATTAGGTCAAACTTCAAAATCCTGTACTCCACAAAATTGGAAAATTTTAAAAAAAAGGATAATTTTTGATAGGTATCACATACCAAAATTAAATCAAGACCAGATAAACAACTTAAAAAAACCTATAACCCCTAAGGAAATAGAAGCAGTCATTAAAAGTATCTCAGCAGCAACAACAACAACACCTATGGCCAGATGGTTTCAGTGCACTATTCTACCAAACTTTCAGAGAAGAGCTAATACCAATACTCCTCAAATTGTTCCACACAATAGAGACAGAAAGAACATTGCCAAGTTCATTTTATGAAGCCACAGTTACGCTGATACTGAAATGACATAAAGACTCAACAAAGGAAGAGAATTACAGACCTATTTCTCTTAAGAACATAGATGCAAAAATACTCAATAAAATACAGGGGAACAGAATCAAAGAATACATCAAAAAGATCATCCACCATGATCAAGTAGATCAGAGATGCAGGGATGTTTCATCATATGAAAATCTAGCAATGTAATTCACCATATAAACAAACTGAAGGACAAAAACACTACAATATCATCTCATTAGATGTAGAAAAGGAGTGTAACAAAATCAAACACCCAATCATGATAAAAGTCTTGGAAAGATCAGGGATATAAGGAGTATATCTAAACATAATAAAAGCAATTTAGAGCAACCTGATAGCCAACATTGAATTAAGTAGAGAGAAACTCAAAGCAGTAATTCCTCTAAAATTGGGACAAAGACAATACTGCCCACTCTCTCCATATCTATTCAATATAGTACTTGTAGTTATAGCTAGAGCAATAAGATAACTAAAGGAGATCAAGGAGATACAAATTGGTGTCACTGCCTGGAGGGCCAGCCTCCAGCAGCACCCAAGGTATGCAAAAAAAAAAAAATCCATGAATGTGGCAAGGACTAGACTTTATCTATCTGAGGAGTAAGGAAGAAAAGAAACACACTTTCTTATGGTAACTTTCTCTTTGAAAAATCTTGACCAAAAAAAAAAAAATTGATGCCAGGTGGTGGTGGCACATACCTTTAATCCCAGCACTCGGGAGGCAGAGCCAGGCAGATCTCTGTGAGTTCGAGGTCAGCCTGATCTACAGAACAAGATCCAGGACAGGTGCCAAAACTATACAGAGAAACTCTGTCTCGAAAAAAAGAAAGAAAGAAAGAAAGAGAGAGAGAGAGAGAGAGAGAGAGAGAGAGAGAGAGAAGAGAAGGGAGGAAGGAAGGAAGGAAGGAAGGAAAGAAAGAAAGAAAGAAAGAAAGAAAGAAAGAAAGAAAGAAA
This sequence comes from Peromyscus leucopus, assembly GCF_004664715.2. NCBI lineage: Eukaryota > Metazoa > Chordata > Mammalia > Rodentia > Cricetidae > Peromyscus > Peromyscus leucopus. The sequence continues at coordinate 42,693,446 of NC_051063.1, forward strand.
GAAAGAAAGAAAGAAAGAAAGAAAGAAAGAAGAAAGAAAGAAAATCTGTTTCCACACAACTACATCTCTCCCCTTCACAGCCCTCTTACACAACTCTCTCTACACAGCCCTCTCACAGAAAAAACGCTGGACAAATACATGAGTTACATTTTGAGGGTCACATAACATTTCTTGAGTAAACAATTATAAACTGAACCATTCTGATAACATGAGAAATCACACGGTTTCTCTCAGACTTGGGATGTCACATTAATTGGCCAGTGAGTGACGATGGCAATGATTGGCTGTCAGCTAAGTTCCCTGATGTGCAGTCTGTAAAGCAAAGTCAGGATGCATGTAGACTTAGCACCCAGTATTTCTTGAGGGAGAGTGACATTGGAATTCAGGACCTAAACAATAAACAGTCAGTTGGCTGAACTTTGAGTCCTGCATCATAGGCACTGAGAGTCCATTGCTGAGAGAATCTGTACAAGGAGTTATGTCTACTAAAGTTGCTTTTTGCCTGAATTTGATTCAACAAACAGACACTTGGGAACTTGTTCTTGTACATTTCATTTGCAAGGACAATAGTTTACTTTTGAATTTGCTGAGGTCTTAAATCAGCTAAATGTGTAAAAGGCTGTCTTTGTAGCTGTGAATACTGTTATTTTCCTATGCCAGTCTGAGCTATGAAAAATATCCTAGTGTTTTTATCAAAACTATTCACCTTAAGAAGAGATCATCTTTCTGACCATCCACAGATATATGTGCCCCAAAAGTACAAAATATACCACCAATGGGCTGTGGAAAGAACCCCATAGCTGTTCTTTTTAGGAAGGAATTGTGGCAGCACATGAGAAAATTACAGACAGAAACAAATGGTATGCACAGCCAGTGACCCCACAATTTTTGATTAGTGGGGCTCCCCATGAAAGAATTATTCATCTGGTGGGTCAACCTGTTGAATATTAGTTGTCATCTGCTGTATATTCTTAGTGGCCTCTGGCAAATTGGAAAGGAGAAAGTCAGAGTTTAGCTATTTTCAGATATTATGATAGTATACAAAAGTGACCCCAAATTCTGCTAGAGAACTCCTACAGCTGATAAATACCTTTAGTGAAGTGATGGATGCAAGATTAACTAAAAAAAAAATCAGTAGCCCTTCTTTATACAAATGAAAAATGGGCAGAGAAATCAGGGAAACAACAGTACTCACAACAGCCACAAATAATATAAAATATCTTGATGTAACTCTGATCAAGCAAGTCAAAGACGTGTATGACAAGAACTTCAAGTCTTTGAAGAAAGAAATTGAAGAAGATATCAGAAGATAGTAAGATTTCCCATGCTCATTGATTGGTAAGATTAACATAGTCAAATGGCCATCCTACCAAAAGCAATCTACAGATTCAATGTAATCCTCATCAAAATTCCAACACAATTCTTACAGACTTTGAAAGGACAATTAACTTCATATGGAAAAACAAAACAAAACAAACAAACAAACAAACAAACAAACAAAAACAGGATAACTAAAAAAATCCTGAACAAGAAAATAACTGCTGGATTGTTGTAGAGTCCTGTGAGGTTCCCTTGGGGGAGGGGGTGAGTAGGCACAGAGGCACAGAGTCAAAGACACAGACCCTGGGCATCAGGCTGAAAACAGCAAGCTCGTTTTATTTTATTCAAGAAGAAGCAAGCCTTAAATACCCTTTACCTGCCCAGGGGGAAAATCTTATGAATATGCATCTGCTGATGTGGCATGGTTGCCTCTCATTGACCCAAGCCATCTCAGATCATGCCTCAGCTGCTGTTGCTAAGACCCCTAGGCAGACCCAGGTTGGCTCTCAGGAAGTATCTTATGTGCATGCTCTCATTACTGGTTTGGGCCAGTTGGACATCAGGCCTGTTAGAGCTGAGTCATCCTACACTGGATGTCCAACCATTCCAGACTGCAAGTTGTACTAGAGCTATAGAAATAAAAACCACATTACATTGGCATAAAAACTGATGTTGATCAATGGAAGTGTACTGAAGACCCAGTCATAAAACCACACATATATGGACACCTGATTTTTGATAAAGAAGTCATTAATACACACTATTTTAAAAAAGACATCTTTAACAAATGGTGCTAGGCAAATGATATCTGTATGAAGAAGAATGCAAATAGATCCATATTTATCACCCTGCACAAAACTCAAGTCCCAATGGATCAAAGACCTCAATGTAAAACCAGATATACTAAACCTGATTGAAGAGAAAGTAAGGAATAGCCTTGAACACATTTGCACAGAAGATAAATTTCTGAACAAAACACTTATAGTGAAGCAGAACAATTGATAAATGGGACCTCATGAAACTTAAAATCCTCTGTAAGCCAAAGGGCACTATCAATCAGACAAAGTAGCAGACTTGGAATGGGAAAAGATTTTTACCAACTAAACACCTGACAGAGGACTAATACCCAAAATACATGAAAACTTAAGAAACTAGAAAAATATATAAAGAACTCAGTAAACTAGATATCAAAAAACCAAATAATTAAAAAACAGGGTACAGATCTAAACAGAGAATCCTACATAGAGGAATTTCCAATGGCTTAGAAACATTTAAAGAAATGTTCAACACCCTTAACCATCAGGGAAATGCAAATCAAAACTACTTTGAGATTCTATCTTACACTTGTGTAGAATGGCTAAGATCAATAACACAGGTTATAGCTCATGCTGGCAAATATGTGGAGCAAGAGGAATACTCTGCCCTTGCTGGTGGGAGTGCAAACTTGGGCAGCCACTATGGAAATCAATATGGTGGGCATATCCCCAAAGGATTATCTATTTTACCAAAAGGACACTTGCTTAAACATGTTCATTGCAGTTTTATTCATAATAGCCAGAAACTGGAAACAACCTAGATATTCTTCAACAAAAAAAATGGATAAAGAAAATGTGGTACATTTACACAATGGAGTATTGCTCAGCTGTTAAAAAAATGACATCATGAAATTTGCAGGCAAATTGGATGGAACTAGAAAAAAAATCATCCTGAGTGAGGTAACCCAGATCTACAAAAATAAATGTACTATGTATTCCCTTACAAGGGGATATTAGCCATTAGTAGATGATAACCAAGCTACAATCTGTAGACCCAAAGAGGTTAGGTAAACAGGAGGGGTCTATCAGGGACACATGAATCTCTCTGGGAGGTGGAGATAGAATAGCTTTTACGGGCAGACTGGGAGCAGGTAGGAACAGGAATAGGTAGATCAGGTGGTGTGGATAGAGGAAGAGAGAGGGAGGAGGGATGGCTAAAATTGGGGAGGTATTTATGGTGGTATGGAAACAGTGCAGTTTCCTAAAATCTGTGAAGGTGATCCTAATGAGGATTCCTAGTAATGGGGGATATGGAGTCTCAACTGGCCGTCTCTTGTAGCCAAGCAAGGATTCCAGTGGTGGCACTTGGTTACATTCAATTGAGTTGTTAGCCAGTGAGGTCCCATGGAAATTCCTAAACAACTCTAGCTGTTGTTAAAACAAAAGTTTGCTCTCTGCAAGCTGACAGCTGGGGTGCCCATTACTGAGGACAACATTCACACAAACTCATTGAATATGAAGAATCTGAACTGGGGCTATGTGGATCCTTCACCCCTATGTTCTGGTGTCTTTGGTGTAGGAAGGCATCCTGCAGACTACCAGAGAGAAATGTACACACCAACCCAGCCACAAAACTTTTGTCCTGCCTGTAAAATATGCTAGGGCAATGGTGGCATAGACCTTGTAGAAGTAGCTAACCAACAAATTATTTGACTTAAGGCCCACTCACAAGAATGAACATATGCCTGACACTGCTCATGTAAGCAAGAAACAGAGACTAGATAGACCAGAGACCTAGGGAAAACCAAACACTGTTGGTCTAAAAAAAATCAATAAAATGACTTCTAATGATATTCTGCTACACTAATAGATCAGTGACTCATGCAGGCACCATCAGAGAGACTTCCTCATACAGCAGATGGATACAAATGCAGTGATCCACAGCTAGACATTATGCAGAGACAGTCTAAATCAGAGGTCTCCATAAAATTATTCCCCTTACAGATTATAGAATCCCAAGGAAGAGGAGGCAGAAATATTGTAAGAGCCAGAGGGGAGGGAGACATCAGGAGAACCCTGAACTGCAAGCCACATATGAGCTCACAGAAACTGAAGCAGCAAAGCACGGGGCCTATGAGGGTCTGTACCAGGTCCTCCGCATATATATTATAGCTATTAGATTAGTAATAATATGGGACTTCTGACTGTCCCTGACTCTTGTGCTTGCTCTTAGGACTCTTCCTTCTGTTGGCCTGTTCTGTCCAACTTCAATATGATAGTGTTTGCTTAATCTTATTATATTTTATTTTTAAAAAAGAAAAGAAAAGAAGAGGAAGGAAGAGGAGGCTAAAATAGGGATGGGGTCCCAATGAATTAAGGTGGTTCAGTTGAAAACTGTCTTTTCATAATTTATTGATACATCAATTAGTATGGAATTCACTAAGAATTCTAATGTAATCTCAATGTACAAATGGGAAGAGGAGAGATGTACAGCAGGTCTTCATAGATGGAGGATAAATGTGAGATCTATATACATCAAGGAAGAAGCCATAAATTTTCATAAAAGATAGGGAATTGCAACAGGTCTTTCTTTTCAGACTTTCTTTTGTGACCATCAGCGTCCCAATAATGACACTGGGATTCATTATTAATTACGATAGCTTGGCCTTTAGCTGAGGCTTGTTCCCAACTAGATCTTATAACTTAATCAGTTTCTACCTCTCTTCCTTTCTGTACACCCGAATTCCTCAGTGTTTCCCTAGGGTATCCTATGAGTCTAACCCCGAGTTCCTCTTTGCCCAGAAGTCCCAACTAACCCCTCCTGCCTACCTATTGGCTGGTCAGCTTTTTATTAAACCAATGACAAGGACACATCATTCATTCATTCATTCATTCAATAGCCACCATTTTTCAGATCTATAACATTGCTCCTAAGAACAAGAGGAAAGGGATAAGGGCTCCCATGGGGAGTCAGCAAAGTCTGGTACATTCAGTTGAGGTAGGAACAAGCCCCTCCCTTGCTGCATCAAGGCTGAGCAAGGTGTCCCACCATAGGGAATGGGCTCCAGAAAGCCAGCTCATGCACCTGGGATAGATCCTGATCCCACTGCTAGGGGTCCCTCAAACAGACCAACCTACACAATTGTCTCCTGTATGCAGAGGGCCTAGTCCAGTCCCATGTAGGCTCCACAGCTGTCAGTCTAAATTTCGTGCATTTCTACAAGCTTGGTTCAGTTGCCTCTGTAGATTTCCCCATCATGATCTTGACCCCCACCCCACATTGTTCATATAATCCCTCTTCCCTCTCTTCGACAGGACTCCCAGAACTCAGCCTGGTGCTTGGGTGTGGATCTCTGCATCTGCTTCCATCAGTTACCCTTTCGAAGGAGGGGATGGGGGGGAGAAGGGGTTGAGCAGGAGGTGGAATGAGAGAGGGATCTGTGTTAGGTATGTAAAATGAATTTAAAAATTTCCTAAAATAAGATAAGAAAAAAAAACCCACGTATTTTAAAAGTTTTTTTAAAAAAAGGAAAACAAGGATTTTAACTGGAGTAATGCTAACTATATGGTCCTAAAAGAGCAAAGAACCAAATATCTCTGCCATGTCATTTGTGAAATTACTTGAATTCATCATAAGACAGTGGGGTACTTGGGTCTTGTTCAATTCTAGTAACTTGTGAAAAAAATTAATTCAATGGTGAAACTTGATTCCAACCATCAAGTAATACTCTGCTTGAAAGAAACGGCTGACAAAGTGTTTTCAAAGGAGGCAGATTTGGGACTTTGGGAATGCTCAGCAGTTGAGATCACTTGCTTTCTTGCAGAAGATCTGGATTCAATTCTAAGCACATGCACCTTGTGGCTCACAAACACCTGTAACTCCAGCTCCAGGGAGTCTGATATTCTCTTCAGGCCTCTAGGGGTTTTTGTATGTACATGTGGAATATAGATACATGAGAGAGAGAGAGAGAGAAGAGAGAGAGAGAGAGAGAGAGAGAGAGTCACATGACTTGGACCAGGCATGACCCAGGGTAAGTAGCAAATACTGGTTTTGAACCCATCAGCCATGGCATTATACGTGTGCAGCATGTACATGCAGTCACTATGTTTTTTTTTTTTTTTTTTTTTTTTTTTTTTTTTTTTTGGACTCTAAAGAATCAAGTGTCTTTGGAACCTTCTGGAGAATACATCTGCTAGCAAAAAGTAGAAGCTGATGCTGGGCAGTAGTGGCACATGCCTTTAATCCCAGCACTCAGGACAGAGTTCCAGGCCAGCCTGTTCTACAGAGCGAGATCCAGGATAGGCACCAAAACTACACAGAGAAATCCTGTCTCAAAAAAATAACAATAAAAAAGTAGAAATGGTTGGTTTCCTGGGGAATACATTAATATGTCAGGACAAATCTAGACATTCAAATTCAGGCTCAGTATGGCCTTGTTCTTTCTGCTACAGCTATTAATTGGTTGGTCATTTAGTCACTTGGAACTTGTCATTCTCTCCATTGTACTTTCCTGGATAAAGATAAGGAAATTATTGATGTCCATAGCACATTTTTCTTTCAGCCTATGTGTGTGTGTGTGTGTGTGTGTGTATGTGTGTATGAGAGAGACAGAGACAGAGAGACAGAGACAGACAGAAAGAAAGACATATAGAATCACACACACACACTCACACACACACACACACACAGAGAGACAGACAGAAAGACAGAGAAAGAAAAAGAGACAGAGACAGAGAGAGAGACAGACAGACAGAGAGGATCTATGTGTATGTGTCCCAGTGGACATTTATGTCAAAGAGCTCTCTAGAATCTGCCAAAGGGGTCGTGAGAGAATGGAGCAAGAAACTTTTCCCTCATACAGAAGAGATTCTTATGGGAATAAATTGGAATAAAATAACAAAACAAAATAAAGGACTGTTCCATCATGGAGAAAAATATCTCAAGTAGGAGTCCTGTGAAAGTCATGTCTGGCATAGATAAAATGCATAATCCAATTGTCAGGTAAGAAGGCAGAACAAAGCATTACTGAAATCTCAAAATTCTTACATGTTTCCCCAATTAAAACAAACCAAACAAAAATTTAAAATTTTAATAAAAATGAGATTGTGCAAGGTCTTGTTGTATCAAGGTCTTCAGAATTGTCACTCACTCAATAGTCTTTGTGTATAATCTAAACTACCTATGATACAGACTAGAGGTCTTGAATGAGTTCATTTTCTCTGTCAGTGAAAGAATTAAAAGAGGAAAAATCTTGGGCACTCCAGGTAACAGTGAAGAGATCTCAAACACCACAAACAGGAGCCAATAGGGTCTGTGATTCAAGAGAGGCTTTTGTTGGTGCTGAGGAAATACACACCTGCAGCAGACACACAGGAAAAGACCCTGAAGCAGACAGAACAGTTGAAAGTCCAGTCTCAGGGGCCAACCAGAAGGAGAAAAAATAGTCTAAAAGGCTTTTGTTTTAAGCCCCCAGGTTTTTTTTCTCAGGTCAAGAGGGTGAGGAAGAATCCGGCCATCTTGAAAGTTCAGTACCCTTATCATGGTCCCTTCCCCTATCTGTCTGCCTACCAGTGATGTCTAGATCCTAGTCCCTCACCTGGGTTAAAACACACACACACACACACACACACACACACACACACACACACACACACACACACCTTACTGTCTAGAATGTCCACAAAAAACAAATACCTTGTTAGAATATTTGTAATTCTAGTATAGTCTTCATGTTAGACATTAAAACTAGGATAAGCTATAATTACAAAAATATGGTTTTAGCACCATTTATTCTTCATCTATGTAAGTCTAGCCTCCAGGCATCTACTTAGATATTCATTCTTACTTTAAGTCTTAAGAAATAAGAGAAAAAAATTACACTTTCAAAAATTATTGCATTTACTCATTAAAAGGCACAGACTCTCTGGCCAATGAATTATCTCTCTGGCCAGTGAATTATCTACAAAATAAGTCTTTTTGGCAAAAGTCGGTTTCAAAGTCTATTTTGTGATTTTTCTCGTTTGTTTGATTACAAGCTAGTGTTTATTACCGATTTGGGATTGTTTGTGATAGGGAGCATGTTCTCCTCAAGTGTCCCAGGACCTTTGTTGAGCAGCATGGATTTGTAGGACTGTGGGGAATACGTAGGCACCAGTATGTCAACATGACTCTGAGTCAGTCCTAAAATCACATAAGACTCCTGCTGGTTCCCTGGTTCAATCCCTGTGTTCTCATGAATTCTTTGTACATAAGAAGTTAGCACTCAGAGTGTCATTTCTTTTCTCTCCACTGTCTTTCATTGTCTATATTAATGTCCTAAGACTTACTTCACAAAACATAGATAACTTTGGGCTAGCTCAGGCTGTACAAAGTCTTTCCTCAGATCCCATCTCTACTCTCCACAATCATATAGTTAGCATTTCTCAAGAGCTAGTCCAAATCAGGACCTGCCAAAATCAATCTGATCAATTAATATGAGTCATGATCTTAATGACTAACAATGGAGTCAGTCTAACACAAAGTACTTCCAAGAGCCCCCAAATAAGCCTATTCTGCCACCTACCATTCTCTTCATCACAGTGAAATCCACTATAGCATGAATGGAGGTTCATACAAATGTTTCCTTTCATCTTATGCCCTTCATAGACACCTATAACTGACAGACTATACTTTCTTAAAATGATAAAACCTCAGTCTATTGTAGAACAAAACCAAAGTATTCTAAATCTATTTGCATTAATTATTTATTGCTATGTTACATACTGCTCTAAAATGTATCATCTTACAACTGTGGACTAAAAATAAAGGCATGGCTTGACTCTGTGTCTCTAGTTGAAGCTCAACTGGGAAGAGTCTACTCAAGCTCATTTATGTGATAGTTAGCCAGCCAGGTTTTCATTTGATATTGGTCAAAGACATGAGGTCCCTGTCTTATGAATCCTTTTATAGGGAAACTTTCAGTACTGTTCTTAATGTCTTCTAGAACTAATAAATGAAAAGAAAAGGAAACAGGAAATTTTAAATGAATCTCACAATTGATATTCCATTATTTTTCTATGTTTTATTCCCTAACAGTATGTCACTAAGTTTAATTTTCATTGTATGTGTATGGGGCATTATACAATAATAAGTACTGTAAGAGGTTCAGACTGACAGTTTACCATTTACTATCCACCAGACAGAACACACAACATGGAACTCCCTCTTCCCACTAGGGAAATTATTTGGCAGGCTAAATAATTCCAACTGAAGGTCAGAAAGCTAGATTTAGTAAATAATTAAACATCTAACATAATAGCCTGTCTTGAATTGATTGTTTTTAAGGGACTCATATGTTTAGCTTCTCTTAAAAATGGACTACTTAATTCTGAAAAATGTCAACTCTTTTAAGAGTACCAGCAAATCACTAGGTCAATAATTACATTTTCTCTTATAAATTATATTTTTTAACCAAAACAAAACTGATAGTAACTATATAGAAAGTCAGTAGAACCTAGGAAAGCATAACAAAAATAAAATGTACTTATAATTCTACAGCTCACAAATAATTACTGCTAACAGGTTAGTCATTTATTTTTAAAATTAGTTTATATGTGTATTTATAGTCTAGATGACTTATTTCACATTTAGTTATGAAAACTTAAAAATTTATACAGGCAAATTAAGACTGGGAAAGCTATTTATAAAGCCAACATGGAGATTGTATAGTTACTTGAAATATATATATATGTGTGAGTGTGTGTGGTGTGGTGTGTAAATATACATATATAACTAAATATATATAAGTAAATAGACTATATATAGTAGACTAGAAAGAAAGTACTGTAAAACTGTAAAAACCATTTAGGACATAATAGTGTAATGTTGGCCCATAATAGCAATGTATTCCTTGTCAAAACTCTGCAACTGCTATAACAATAGTTTAGCAGAAACTTAATGCCCAAGAGAGGAAAATGGTATATTTTCTTTACCTAACTTGTTTGAATAATTATGACAGTAGTTATGAGCTTTAAAACAAATAAAAGATATCAACCAGCTTTCTTCAGTTTGGTCTCTTAATATCTATGTTTAGAATTTTAGCTAATTTCTTTCAGGTGCATACATAAAATTTGAGCATGCCTTCAACTAGTGCCAGTTACCAACTATTGCCAGAGAAACTACTTACCTATTCACCCATCGAAAAATACAGCTTCCCTAGACAACACCACCAAGAAGGAATGAGGATATCCTGTCCTTATAGTAATACTCCTTGTTATTTCTGGATCCTTGAATTTCATTGTCTTGTACATAAATCCAATTCTAAAAAAAGAAAGACAGACCACCTCTCTAGAGGGTTTTGAGAAGGCAGCATTTCACTGATGTGAGGTTTCAAACAATTGTGGCATCAACTAATATAACCCATATTTGGATCGCTAAGCAGGGGAGACAAAAGCAGAAATGGGAAGTTCAAATTAACGATTAAAACCCAGAAGCTTTTGTTGTGTATTCTAAAGAACCTGGAGTCATGTAAGCCTATTCATAGGCAGAGACAAACATTTGCTGATTTTCTGGGGTATAACTGGGCCCCCAAATAACGATTTCCTTGCACAGCTAATGAAAGCTGATAGGTTCAAGCATTTCCTGGACAGAGGGTGATTGTGATTTGTGCTCTGTCTATGCAATATTGATTGACTTTCATGCGGTTTCAATATCTGGCAGCTCACCACAGGACCACGGAGACACAGCTCCTTCAGAATATATTCACAGCTGTGCTGCCAAATTTGATAGAGTAGGAACCAATAAAACTTGACCTGAATCTTTCTCCTAGTCACACAAAACATGGTCTATGTGTCACTAAGTTAGACTTCTGTAACAAAAGTCTTCCAAAAATGAGTCACCCCAATGAGGTAGATGATATTTAGTTGTGTACAGATGACTCCCTTAAAAAGCAAAAACTTCAGGAAAATTGACTTGTCTGTATTTTAACTTTACTTAATATTTTACAGAGTTAAACAACAAACCAGTAAGATTTTAATTTTGTATGGGTTTGGAGAAATGATAAAGTAACTTTCTACTGTTATTTCTTGTAACAAGTGTTAATCATAGAATTTAAGACATGCTCATCCTAGCTAGATGGGCTGTACATCTTACTGTACTTCTTAAAGTGCTTTTATGACTTCTAAGGCCCAGGTCACCAAAGCATAGCTAAATCATTAGACACTATTTTTTTTTTATTCTTTACTCTTTGGGGGTAGGCCACCCAGCTCCCAAATAAATATACAGAAATTTATTCTTACTTAAGAATGCCCAGCCTTAGCTTGGCTTATTTTTAGCCAGCTTTTCTTAAATTATCCCATCTACCTTTTGCCTCTGGACTTTTACCTTTCTCTATTCTATATACATTCCTTTCCTTCTTACTCCATAGCTGGCTGTGTGCCTGGGTGGCTGGCCCCTGGCATCCTCTCTCCTTCTCCTTTTCTCACTTCTCCCTCTTGCTCCCTCTTCCTTCTCTTATTTATTCTCTGTGCCTGTCAACCCTGCTATTTCTCTCTCCTGCCTAGCTACTGGCTGTTCAGCTCTTTATTAGACCAATCAGTTGTTTTAGACAGGCAAAGTAACACAGCTTCACAGAATTAGACAAATGTAACATAAAAGAACGCAATACATCTTTGCATCATTAAACAAATATTCCTCCTGCAGAGACAAGCAGATCTCTGTGAGTTCGAGGCCAGCCTACAGAGTGAGTTCCAGGAAAGGCACAAAGCTACACAGAGAAACCCTGTCTCAAAAAACCAAAAAAAAAAAAAACCAAAAACAAACAGATAAAAAAACAAAAGACAAAAACAAAACAAACAAACAAACAGAAAACCAAATATTCCTCAGCATAAAAGACTGTTAACACATCTTTACTAACATGCGACAACACTGGTGAATCACTATGGAAGCACTAATCTTGCATTGGAACTTCAATAAGGAACTTCAGTCAGAATTGACCTAGTGGCAATTAAACATATCCTCCATCACCCTTCCCCTCTCTGGAATGGATCATGATAGATGATATCTTTATGAAGAAAGAAAGTAGTAACTTTGACAGAGATAATAAAGCCATCAGTCCATGTGGTCCTAAGTAAGTGACGTAGTAAGTTCAAAATATAGTAACAATAGTTTTTGTGGATGGCCTAGGGGCAGGTGAGGATGGGAGCTGGGAGGATGGGGGAGGATGGAAGGAGGGGGTGTAGAGAGAGACAGCTGGAATTGGGGAGCATAAAAATATAAGTCAACTAAACTATGAGGATATGTGTTCTGTTGGTGAAAATAATTACTCTGGAACATTTAGATTAAAAACAGACCTGGGGATGGAAAGATGGCTTAGAGGTTAAAAGTACTTGCTGCTCTTGCAGAGGACCTGGGTTCCATTCCCAGCATCCAAAGAACAGATCATATCTACCTGTAACTCCAATTCTAGAGTATCTAGCACTATCTTTTGGGCCACACAGGCTTCTGCTGCCAAGTTGCACACATAATCCCATGAAGGCATACACACACATCCAGATAAAAACAATGAGTGAATAACAAATCTAAAAAACAAACAAACAAAAAAAAAAAAACAACACTCACTTGAAACCACTACAGCCTTGATATCAAAACCATGCCAAAACTTAACATCAAAATAAATAAATAAATAAATAAATAAATAAATAAATAAATAAATAAATAAATAAAATCATACACCAATATCCCTTAGGAACCATCGATACAAACATTGTCAGTAAAATACTTGCAGATACAATTCAAGAACACATGAAAAGATTATCTACTATGATCAAGTTGGGTTCAACATACATAAATGGATAAACATAATCCATCAAATAAATAGGACAAAATACAGAACCACATTATTGTCTCATTAGATGCAGAAAAAGCCTGTGACAAAATTCAACATCCTTTCATGATAAAAGTCCTTGAGAGACTAGAGATACAAGAGACATATCTCAACATTAAAAAAAAGACAATTTACAGCATGCCCATCATATATATCAGCTAAACTGAGAGACACTTAAACCATATATACTAAAATCAAGAACAAGACAAGGAAAACCACTCTCTTAATACATGTTTAATATAGTACTTGAAGTCTTAGCCAGCCAGAAAATAAGACAACCAAAGAAGATGAAAAAGAGACAAATATGAAAAGAAGTCAAAATATCCTTATTTGCATATGATATGATTATATACATAAAAGACCATAAAGACTCCACCAGGAAACTTCTACAGCTGATAAACACTTTCAGAAAAGTAGCAGCACATCAAATTAACACTCAAAAAACCAATAGCCTTCTTATATGCAAATCACAAACACACTAAAAAAGAAATCAGGGAAGTAATACCTTTTATAATATCCTCAAAGAATATTTATTGGAATAACTCTACCCAAACACTCACTTGAGGTTTTGAGGTAAAAACAAAACAAACAAGCAAACTAACAAAACCAAAAAACCCAACCCCAATCTAACCAACCAAACAAACAAATGACGTAATTTGGTCCTTTCCAAAACAGATCCAGTCACAGTTCTCTATCTCAATTTACACATATAAAACAGTGTCTATAGTGGCATCAAAGGCTGGTTTTTGCCATACTATTTGTTGAAATGGACTTCATTACCTACCTATGGGCTGAAACAAATATTTATCTTTGTCAAGATTAATAAAAGGACTTTAGGGATGTTTGTAATGAGTTTTTATAAACATTAGTAGGTTAATCAAATTATCCTGGTAGAAGTGGGAGGGGATAGAAAAAGAAAGGTAATTAAATGTTGTGAACATCTCCTCTGTCAAATATTAGGGAAAGACCTTAAGACACTGGCTTCCATTTTGTCATGATACTGTCAAGATGTAGAACTATGCTTTCAGTTTTACATGGGGAGGAACTGAGGCTTTTGGAAGCTAAATAATTTTTCCTAAAATACACACCTAATAAATATTATCTTTGAAATTCCCATTCTTACTGTTGGATTTTAAAGCTCTTATGCAGTTCAGTACATCTGCCTGATCCTCTCTTCTGTATCACATGTTCTTCTTGTTTAAGTTGTAAACATCTAGCTAGTTAGAGTAAAGGGAAATGGAATTAATTCTATCCCTACAAAGTACAGAGAGTTATAAGGTTAAAGCCTATGGGAGGAAAACTACTCTCCATTACGGGTTAGAAGAAGTGATGCACAAATGTATCATTAAAATGATCACTTTTCCTTTAGATCACCTATCAAACTGAATGTCTTCCAGAAAACAATGATAATTACATGTACATGTAAAAACTAATTGTCTAAATCTTGTGTCTGTCTATAAGTAAAAACAGATTATAACAAATTATGGCATGTTTTGATGTCCTCCTTATGATTCTAACAGTGCTTAGCCATGTTTCTACTGATCAAGAGAATACTGACCTCAAATAATTTGAGAGAGCAAGACAGAAAAGTATCAGATTTCAATGCAAATTTGAGCTTTCAATTCTAGGAAATCAATAGGCTGGGTAGTCTCCTAGAGAAAATTGACCTGGGGTAAGAAAATTCTCCTGTAAAGGACCAAATAGGAAGTGTGTAAGGCTTCATGTGGGCCTAATGGTTTCTATGGAAACTGTTCTGCTTCAGCAGTGTATAGAACCCATGAATGATACATTAAACAAAGAGGATGGCTGTACAATAACAAAGCTTCACATACAAGGTATAGAAGATGGGTACACTCAGGCACATCCTGTAGTTTCTAACCTCTTGCTTAGGTTATGGTTTTTGCCTGCAGTGGGAATGGGTTAAACTTGTTTATAAGAACATAGGCCATGGAAAAGGAGGAAGACCACAGCATAGCAGTGATGCAAAGCAAGAGGAAGGCTGGTTTTCAGAGAAGCTCAAGGGAACTATGTAAACCTTACCTGGACTAGAAAGAAGCTGATACACTGAATCCTGGATATTTTTCATTTGCGTGAACAGAATCCTTTTTTAGATGAAGTCTTGCCAGATTCTAATATATAAACCAGATTAATTGCTATAACTAATGACAGCTGGAATGGGGGCCATTTACAAGACCGGTTCTAGGACAAATAAAATTCCACATTTCTTCTCAATGCATTAGGCTTCCCAACAGGCAGGCTACAAATCATTATTGTACATAGATATGAAGACTCTTTTTGGTGTTCTATCATTATGGAACTAATCACCCATTTCCTGCTCTTAAAGTGTAGTTACATACAACTACCAAACATTCTTATGTTAATAAGTGATCATCTACTGATCGTACCTTCAAAGAAAACATGTCAGCTCACTGGCTTGACATAGCATGCTGTCACTGCTTTTATCTTTTCAGCAAATTGATTGTTTAGATTTGCTCAGCTCCTAAGAGTATTTGCTTAAAATATTTTAAATAACACACTTTAATAGGCCTTGTTTTAGGATCCATGTGAACCAATTAAATTTCAGATGTAAAGGGGATGGAGAGATGGCTCCAAGGTTAAAAGCAAGTATGAATCTTAAGTAGGCCCTGGTTTCATTCCTAGAACCCATCAGACAGCTCATAAGCACCTACAATTCCAATTCCACATGATATGGCACCCTCTTCTGGCCTCCATGTATACCTGCACCCACTTGGTGCACATAGACTCATGCAGGCAGACATATACAAAAAAGTTAATCATTCAACAAAAATAATTTCAAAAATTTTATATGTTACTAGGTTTGAATCTTATCTTTTATCTATTTGGCTACTATAACAAAATACCATGCCATGCACTGGATGCTTTAAACAAGAAAAACATGTTTCCTATAGTTCTGGATGTTACAAGATCAAAACACCAACAAAATTGCTCTCTAGTAAGGGTCTTTATCTGGCTTGTGTGATTTCCTCTACCTGTATATTATCAAAGCTAGCTCTTCTATGTCTCTTCTCGGACATTAATTCTATCAGGATAGCTCTTGCTTGTCATTTAAGCCTTATTATCTCTCAAAGACCTCATTTCTAAACACCATTACATTATGGGTTAGGACTTTTTTTTTTTTTTTTTTTTTTTGATTTTTTGAGACAGGGTTTCTCTGTGTAGCTTTGCGCCTTTCCTGGAACTCACTTGGTAGCCCAGGCTGGCCTCAAACTCACAGAGATCCGCCTGGCTCTGCCTCCCGAGTGCTGGGATTAAAGGCGTGCGCCACCACCGCCCGGCGCATGGGTTAGGACTTTAACATGTGCATGGTAGGGGGAAATTTTATGAACAACCAGCCCTAAGTTAAAGAGAAAAGTCCACAAGGATGACTCCACCATAGACTACTGGCAATAGTTGAGAGGGTGACTGAGCTGGCATACTCTGGTGATTGTATGGCTGAGCACCCTAACTGTCATCATAGAACCCTCATCCAGTGACTGATGAAAGCAGATGCAGAGATCCATGGCTGGGTCTCAGGCGGAACTCCAGGAGTCCAATTGATGAGAGAGAGGAGGAATTCTATGAATCAAACTAGTGGAAACGCATGAACTGTGGACCAATAGTTGAGGAGCCCCCATGGTACTGGACTAGGCCTTCTGGATAATTGAGACAGTTGTTTAGCTTGAAGTGTATAGGGAGGCCCCAGGCAGTGGGATCGGGACCTGTCCCTAGTGCATGAGCCGGCTTCTTGGAACCTAGTGCCTATGGTGAGACACTTAGCATAGCCTTGGTGCAGGGAGGAGGGGCTTGGACCTGACTCAACTGAATGTTCCAGGCTCTGCTGACTCCCCATGGGAGACCTTGCCTTGGAGGAGGTGGGAATGGGGGGTGGCTTTGAGGGGAAGCCTGGGGGGTGGGAGGAGGGAGGACAGGGGAATCTGTGGTTGGTATGTAAAAGGAATAGAAAAATCTCTTAATAAAAAAAATTATTTAAAAAAAGAGAAAAGTCTGGGAGAGATAACTTTAAGAGTTAGAATTAAAATTGGAGGATGAAAATGCTTCTATGCTTAGAACAGAAAAATTAATGGAAAACCAAATATTTAAAGAAAGTTAGCATAATTTTAATTGATAAATCATAATAGTTTACATTTATTGGGTATTGTGTGATGTTTTTGAAATAATGTAGAAAGATGAAAATGAATACATTAATTAACTTGATTTAATATTCTTGTTATTTATCAATGAAATATATAAAGACTTAGTTCAGGGTTGTTTCCTCCGTATTGTGCAGATCTGAGTCCTGTTTTTAATGCTCTGCTTCAAGCAACAAGTGTCTTGATGAAAAAGGTGTTCACAGACATTGCCCTTGTGTAGTACTCAAAACTGAGTTTCTTCCATGAGACTGCTGAATACACTGAAGGTTTGATGTGAGGGAACACTGCCTGGAGTGTAATTGAATTTGGGTTTTCAACAGAGGTGGAAATTGTCCTGGTGATAAGTTTTCATATTTGGCGAGAGCTTTATTCCAGTTTCCAGCACAATGCTGAGTACCAAAAAAGACATTCAGTAGAGGCTTTCCAGAGTGTCATCATGGGGAAGCATTATCCAGTTTGAGACATAGGAAAACACCCGAGGGGGTGATTATAGCAATTATCTCTTGGGAGTAGAATAAGTTCTAGTTTTCCAAATAGAGATGAACTATTTTTAACTACATGTTTTTCAGACAGCTATGACATTTTCTGTTGCAGTTCCTTTGATTTTTTTTCACTTCCTGAGCACCAACAATAATGTTTCTTCTCTCGTAGCTCACAATAATGTTGCCCAGCCACTGCAGTTTTTCCAGGAGACCACATGGTCTTGCATTTCTTCCATCCTATCACCCACTTGATGATTCCATGTTTCCTTTTAAGGGTCAACTTGATGCCACCATGTGTCACTTCTTCTAGGTGATTTCTGTTTCAGTGTACAGAGTTATGTTTAAAGCAAGCCTTGATTCTTTGCAGAGACTTCCTAGAGGTGAGTGTCGAAGACTAATTAAACATGTAACATCCCTATCATTGTTTTTCTCATATGCCCAAATCACTCTTTAAGAAGTAGGCAAGTAACAAATCAGGCTTGGAAATTACATTTAGGTTTTAACATTACTAAAGACAGCAGCTTGCTAAAACTCCAGTCACCATGAGTGAACTAAAGTTATTTACAGAATAATGATTATAAATCTTCTATTTAAGATTGTATGTGTCCCCGTGCTTCTCTGTGCTGCCAATCCTTTTTGTGCGGCCTTTTCTGTGTTGAACATAGAAACATGAATCTAAAGGAGGGTATTTTGAATGAACTGCTACAGCTGTCTGCCAAATGCCTACTGTGTGCCAAGGTATTAGACAAGTTACATGGTTTATTCATTCCTCACAACTCCAAAATGGTGTATTTTAGATATGAAATCATATCTGAAACCTGTAGAGGCAGCTGTGTTTTGAAATTCAGAATCATTTGGTTTGTAAAAGAAAGCATATTCTGATAATCTGTAGCCAAATGAAATCTAATACAGAATTTTGGAAATTTGGAGGAAAAGAAAGTCCTCCACCTCTCTGTATATGTGTCTCTGTGTGTGTTTGTGTGTTGTATGTACATAGTTGTGTCACTGTATACTAATGTATGCAGTACATATTTGTGTCACTGTGTACTAGTGTATACATGTATACACATATGCATGTGGAGACCAGAGCTCAACATTAGGCATTTTTCTCTCTCCCTCTGCAGTTTATCAGCAGTGGGAATCCAGATTCAGGTCTTCAAGTTTGTGCAGCAGGCACTTTACTGACTGAGCCATCATACTAGCCTATGAAATAATATTTTTAGTTAATCATATGAATCATTACACAGAGAGATTTTTAAAGACTTACCAGAGTAGATTTACATTAGGTTTTAACAACTAATCCTACGAGATACTTGAAAACAGGCAAAGCAACACACAAGACTGTTTTTTTAAGGGGTTTTATTTTGGAGTTTGTACTTATGAACTACAAATTATAAATGTTTATTTTAAAAGTTAATTAAAAAGAGACGGACACCATGGTCAAATTTTTATAATTAGAATAGAACAGATTAGATTGGAACCCAGGGTCATCTACTTTCAAAGCCCATAGTCTAATAGAGAAATAGAATAAGGCATATGGAAAAATGACCTCAGAGAAGGAAAAGCAGAAAAGATAGACAGGTGAGAGTAACAATGTGATATTAAAGGACAAAACGTGAGTTGAGTGCAGAAGGATCTCTCTAGTAGATTCTCTATTGTCTCCAAAGTAGGCAGAGTGACAATGAAAAAGGTCTTCTGAATATCAGCTGACACTCCATGTGCTCACATGGAATAGATTGGACCACGTGGGTTCTGGATAGTCTGCAGTATGAAGCTGAGGGAATGACATAAATTGTTCATTCTACCCATGTGACCTTCAATCTCAATAGATCCTGGCTGTTCATTCTATGTGAGCAACAGCTACCACATGCTAAGCATTAAGGACAAAGTCACGAGGAAGTTAGGAGCACATATGCAGCTTAGGTTCTAACATTTATTTAGTAGTTGTGTGATGTTAAGCAATTGCTTAACCAATGTATAATGCAGTTGTTTCATTAAAATATAGCATGGATCTACTTCAAAGATACTAAATGGATGAAAATTAAAAGATATAGTAACTGAAAATAAACAGAACCTAACAAATCCCAAACCATGTATTAATATTAGTGACTGAAATTGTGGGAATTTTAGTTTTTGAAACCACTGTCTTCTCCAAGCAAAGTAAAAATGTCCATATTATGTGAGTTTTTGCAACTAACACATCAAACCACAAGGCACTGATTCCTGATCAGATAACTGCCACCCAGAAAGCAGTCCTGGTGAGTTTGCTCTATTTTTGGCTCCAGTCCTAAATTGTACTATCTTGAGTGAGTCATTTAATAGCATCTGCTTCTCCCTCTGTGAGTTGACTTTTGCTCTTTAACTCTAGGGTACTGGAGGAGGCTTTGGTGCTAAATGAAGGTGAAATAATTGCTCTAGTTAATGGGCTTCTCCAAAACTAGAGAGTTCGCTTGAACTCATTGATTGAAAATTGCAAAAGAAGGAAGGCAAGTGCTCCTTTGCATGCTCACACTGAATGAGTGGCTCTGTGTGGATGACCATTGTGTGCAGATAGATTCTGAATAAGCATGGCTTTTCTGTCTTGCATTGATTTCACTCTTTCAAGAGTACTGTATTCATTAGACTACCTAGTGTTTTCTCCTATGTCACAAAATTGAGGCTTGCTTAAAAGAAGTGAAGTATTTCTATTGCTTTTACAGCAGATAAATCATCTAAAGGATTGTTGTTCAGCTCAAGGATCATCAATCAATGATGTTTTATTGGTAACGTGTTTCAGTGAAAGCCAATTAGATGTTTTGACTCCTTGAAATAAGATGAAAGAAAAGGTTAAGAACAAGGATACACTTGCTATGGATTGAATAGACCTCATTGGCTAAAGAATCTGAACATTGGTCTCCAGCAGGAGGCAGTTTTTAAGTCTGGTTTAACTGGAGAAAGTGTATCATGGTGGGCAGGCCTTGAAATCTGATAGCCAGGCCCACTTCCTAACTTCTTCCTGATTCCTGCCTGTGGATGACCAGCTCTGTGATGCTCCTACCTCTGTCCCCACCCTGCCAGGATGGACTCTTGAAATATCAGCCAAAATATATCTGCCTTACATGAAATTACTTCTTTTCAACATTTATTTCCAGCAGTGAGAAAAGAAGTACTGGAACATTCAATGCCTTCACTGCACATTTGAGGTAGCATCTGATAAAAATAAATGCAAATACAATTGTTGACATAGACATTTGGTGAGGACCAGAGATGTCACACTGAAACATCAAGTGGAGATTTTCAATCTCTATTATGACAACTGGTAGTGAAGACTTTGGGTCATATGACAATGAACTATCTCCTGTATGGGGCATCACTGCTGAGGCTTTAGAATGGTCACAAAGGTAAAGAAAATCATTTTCCTTTGTTTGGAAATCTAAAGTCAGTAAGTGAAACTTGATAAAGTAACCTCTCATCTCATCCCCACATAGAGAGAGAGACTCAATCTGATTCATCCTCCAATCCCTGTCCAGTCTTCCTTAATCACTTTGGGCTTTCAAACCTGCCATGAACTCCCTATCAGTCTGTACTACATTGTTCCTGTGAGTTGGGACCTTTTCTCTCTCTTTTCAAGTTAACTGATACTTCTTGCCTCGGATTATTTGTCACTCTCCTGCAACAATTCCTCTGACATCCTACATCTAAGCATCCCTCTCTTACGTTTATGCAACACTTGTGCACCTGCTTGCCACATCTTCTCTGTCTGTCTATTGTAGACAAATGTCTAAGCAGTCTTATTATATAAGAAACACAGAGCCAACTACAGCGGTAATAGCTGAAGAGTTCAGAGAAATGGTGAATAGCCACAACTAGCCTTAGCTTACCACCTTGCCGTCACTTCCCCAGAGAGAGCTTCTTCCTGTCTAACTTGCACCTTTATTGACTTCCTGTTCTGCCTTCTCATTGGTTTTAAGCCCAGCCACATCACTTCCTTGTCACTGCCTGTCTATACAGACCTCCGGGTATCTATGGTTGGTACTGGGATTAAAGGCTTGTGTCACCATGCTTGGCTGTATCCTTGACCACACAGAGACATTGCCTGCCATGTGATCAGATTAAGGGTGTGTGCTACCACCACCTGACTTCTGTTTATGGCTCACTATGACCTCTGATCTCCAGGTAAACTTTATTTATTAACATACAAATAAAATATCACATTTCAGCATAAGTAAAATATCACCACAGTCTATTCTACTTGATAACAAGCAAATTGAAGACAGGGCTTTTAAATATTTATGTTTATTTTAAGATCCTGGAAATGTGAACCATGTACTTAGAAAGTGTTCATGTGTAGAATGGCAGCCAGATGAATGATGTGGCCATTTGCATTAAATGTATCAATGGATTCTTGATTTTTCCAGCAGTTCATTGCACCAATGCCAACATCATCACCATCATAGAAACTTTGTGCACAAACTCTGGAATAAGTGATCAGTGATTTACAGCTATCCTGAGAGTTGTTGGTTCCTGGACACCATGAGGTTCGAACATCAGCTGTAGTTATAATTTCAGTGGCAGAACATGTTTGGCAGGCAGCTCACTGGTTGTTTTGTTGATGATTGTGAACAGAATGAAAATGGAAATCTCATTAAGCCTGAAAGTATTTTTCTAGCTGGAGAACATAGACATCAGATTTTAAGAAATCCAAATCAAAGGAAATTGTAAACTGTAAATATGTCAGTAAAAACTGTCTTTAAATGAATCATGATTCAAAGAACTGACTGATGTTTCTCACAAATCAGAGACTAGTTGCCCAGAAACCACCCTGTACGGGAGTTGCATAATATGATGACCCATTCAATCCTAATCTCAAGAGGTAGACAGACAGGCTGAAGTTCATCTTGGATTAGCTCTAAACTGTGAATAAACCTCATTCTCTTCAGGCTGTCAAAAGAACACAAGATGGCTGTGGGTATAGAGATCCCTTCAGTGTCTATAAGATGTGGGTTTCAGTGCTTCTTCTGCCCCCAGGCCCTTCTCATTACATCAGCTGATATATAAATGATGTAGGCATTCTCAGGTTGGGCAAGCAGGAAGATCAGAATATGCAAGCTTCTGTAAGGCTTGAGGCTCATCCACATATTCACCTCTCACTTTTCCCACCTGCTTATAAATAAAAACAGAGCAGTGAACTGTAAAGCTGATATTTTATTAACATTTTAAATTTAACCCATATGAGAAAATAATATTTTATTGTAAAATACACAAACTTACTTGGCCTCTCTGCAGGACTCTTCCTAAACCAGAAGGTTGGTCTCTTTGGTGAATGACTGTCTTGGTAGATTGCCCTAAAATTATTCCCTGTGAAATATTTGCTGATTAAAGAGGCTAAATGAAAATTTGAAATATGCAGTTTCTCTTAAGATGACTATGGATAGTCCACTGATGGTGGCTAATACGTGTAACCCTAGACCTAATGGGAGAAGTCAAAGGATTCTCATATGATGTACATAGTGACTCTCAAAACATAAAAGAAAAAACAGGCATGAAAGCCATGGTATTGTAACAGGCTCCCATACCTTAGCACAACTGATGACATGATGGACAGGCCTCAGAATCTAGCATGTAGGCAGTACCACCTACCAAAACAAGAACAAAGACCCAATCCATTGAAGTCCATAGTTCTGGGAAAAAATCTCTAAATGTACTAATCTTACTTTTTAACTTCTGTAGTTCAAATTCTGTCTAACTATTCTTGCTAACTGAGATGTGTCAACCCAAAAAGTTGTTTTGTGCTTAAAATCCCACCCTAAGAAAGGCTTAGGACTGCATTCAGATCCTAACATCCAGTGTAGTCACTGGCTGGTTAGTGAAGACATTTTATTGGCTTGAAAAAGTGAATAAAGTGTGCAAAAGCATATCAACAAATCTATATGTAAAATGAACAAATTAATAAATGAGTGGAATATAGTACATAAGAATTACTATATGCAAGATATTCTATTTATTTGCCTTTTATACACTGATTAAATGTATACTTTTATGAGATACGTGTCATAATATGATCCCAAATTTTTGCATAAGGCAACTAAAACATAAAAGTAACTTGCTTTTAAGACAAATATCCAAGACATGCCAAATGCTGTGCTTAAAGCAGAATTACTGAAAAGACTGTTTTTCAAGGAGAAATCAAAGAATCAATACATCTGTCATAGATAACTTTCACCACTGGAAATAGTAAAATTATAAACCAAACAAAATATCAAACTGTCATTCACCAAGTTAGCTATAATTTCAAACAATTAGTGTAAAAAGTTTACACTATGTTTGATACAGAAAATTGCTATTTTCCAATACAATTTTTAGTTATTTATTACTGTTGAATGGCAGAAATTTGCTTTGGAAAAGTGATGCTATTGGTTAAATACCTATCAGTATCATTTCAGTAAATAATGATCAGCTTTTAAATGTTTACTCCTATCCTATGTTATCTTTCACTAATTACTGAAAAGTAATTTGGTATACATTTAAACATCAAATCATTGAACCTAAAAGGAAAAAAATCAGTATGGGTAAGAACACAGTGAAACTGACAGTTTCAGAAGCTGCTGATGGAATTATTAACTTATGGAACTAAACTGAGTACAACAAACTTATATCCCTTGAAGGACTCTGAGAAACACACCCCAGAGAAATAATGAGAACCTCAGGCTCATGGTCATTAAACAATGTTCTTGGAAACAATATTTAGTAGTAAAGAAAATTGGAAGTAATATGAAGTCCAAAATTAGGGACTGCTGTGTGGCTATTAAAGAATATCTAAAGTATTAATAATGACATGGAAATCTCAGCATACATGAAGGAAAATTAGTATAATATACAACTCTATGGAATGACTCTTGTGCTCAATTATCTATCCCACTCTGAAAACATGTGAGTTTTCCAGAGACAGACAGGTATACACACACACACACACACACACACACACACACACACACACACACACACACACTCAAAGAGAAAAAGAGAGAGAGAATCTATGAACTATATAAACCAGTAGCAGTACATTGGTTAGATGGTTGAATAATAATTTATGTGCTTTGTTCTTAACCTCTTCATTTGTAGTTTTAGTGATGATTTATTTTTCTTAATGAAAAAGTCTAAAGAAATAACCAAAACATAGGTTAGTTCCAATACTTCTCCTTAAACCTAAATTAGGTGACCTGAAAGCTAATATAGCAATGAGCTGTGCTCAGCTGTTAATGTTATTGGATGGCTCAGTATGTCCACTAGTGACAGTCAGCATTTTTATGTTAAATAAATGGTATGTTAAACATCTTCAAATATCATTAGGAGCATTTTAGTCTGAACCAAAATTTTATTGTAACACAGCACTGTGTAGCTCACAAAGCCCTTTCCTCTCGATCCTGGGACAAAATTATTAAAGTAGACGAATCTTAACACTTGGACTCAAGCAAAGGAACAAGCTGCAGTATTTGATGCATAAGGGTGTGTTGGTTCATATGTTCCATCTCAAATGGATCTAGCAGGGTAGGTTACCTGCCAGGATCTCATGGTGAGCCAGTGATGAAGATATGACCCAGATCCAGGACCAAGTTCCTTTGAACCTAAATCTGGCATACTTTCCATTAATCAGAATCATTATATGGTCATCCTGTGAGGGCACAGCAGGGAGAGCAAGCATTTCCATTTTTCTGAGCCTCTGCTTAAAGGAAATGCAAGAACACAGCATGGAGCACACAGGCTTCACGTAGACTAGACCTGGAAGTGAATCCATAGCGTGCATTTGCTGCATGACCTCTTAGTAAGGTTATTACATTGTCTAAGCCTTACCTTCTTGTCTACAAAACAGGAATAGAAATGTTGACATCTCTAATGATGTTACAACAATTAAATAAAACAAGATATGCAATGTGTATGAGGTGATGCGTGGACTTGCTCACAGCAACTGTCACTCAGTCTCCTCTATCCCCACCCACTCTAGCTCTGCTCCTCCACTGATACATGGTTGTAGCTTTGCTTGAAGCCTGCCTGTCTTCTCCTTTTATTAAAAAATTAACTTAAATACTACCTTGAAAAGAAGTAAAGTTGGGAACAATGGGCAGAAATCTTTTAAAATACCACTTTCTCTAGATCTCTATACATTTACAGAAAAGAACATTTGAGTTAATATAAGTCATCAAATCTTCTTGGATGCTAAAAATAAGAGGCTACATGGGTAATGAAGATTCCTCTGTATGCTCAGCTTTGAGAATATTCACTGAGTAAAATGCAATTTTTTGCTGCATGTGACCCAGACCTTCTTAAATCTTTTATTTTTCCTGAGTTTCATTTTAAACACAGAAAGTCTGCCTTGAAGATATGCAATAGAAATCAAATGCATATGCATTTTTATCTTGTCACTCAGAGAGCTTTATCCTAAGTCTAAAAGCTTTTGGCTAAAGTGCAAAAACACTAGAGACCCATTTTGAGTAGCAAGAGAAATTGAATGGATTTCAGCTCATCTGTGGTTCCAGGGGCTGGCACAACCATTCTTTTTAAATTGATTTTTCCAATGCATGCGAAGTCATCAAGCTTATAGATTTTAACCTTTCCAACAACATATTAACAAAATTTCCTAAAGAAGGAATCTTTTGAAACACTTTAAGTCATCTGGATTCTTGTTCTAGAAGCGCAGCATCTGGCAACAATGACAACATCGAACAGGATGAGGGTTCCTAGGGAAGCTGTGGGTATTA
Organism: Peromyscus leucopus; assembly: GCF_004664715.2. Lineage (NCBI taxonomy): Eukaryota > Metazoa > Chordata > Mammalia > Rodentia > Cricetidae > Peromyscus > Peromyscus leucopus. The sequence goes on from NC_051063.1 coordinate 42,719,772, forward strand.
GGCTGATTCTCAACTGTCTTTATGAATAGAAAAGGAGAAAGAACAAGGGGAGACCTCATCTGAGGGGGTGCTCTGTCACAAAACCCTTGCCAGCAAGTTCTAGCTCTTTCAGATTTCTGCCCTCTGCCCACGTTTGCCAATCTTAGTCAGAAGCCTACCATGGGATGCTGATCCATATCTCAAAGAAGCAATTTTTTAATATAAGGGTAGCATATGATCAGGGAAACTCTCATAAGCTCAGCTGGACAGAGCCATCATGTGATTATTTTTTAAAGTATAAATATTCTAAATTGTAAGATTAAATGGGATGAAGTAATTATAATTTTATCATCCCTGGTTATTTTTTCCTCATTTGAGTCACTTATGATCAGATAACACATCATACTTTTATTCATTTTGTGACTATCTTTGCAAATTTGGTCTGCATGTTAAACCATAAAGAAAAAAAAAGTCAGTTGTTTTTCATGAGCTCTCATAATACTAAATCAGTTGTATTCCAGGAAAATATCTTTTTATGACATAAAAAATGGTATTTTTCTTGCCCTTTTACAACTCGTTTTTCATAACTTAAATCACTGCATATTAAATATTTTATACAAAAGAATATAAAATATATACTACTGTCTTATTCCAACTTGTTCTAATATCACAGACTGTCTGAGACTGGATGATTTCTAAGAAAGAAATGTATTAGCTCAGAGTTCTGGAGACCAGAAGTGCAATAGCAAGGTAAGAGAATCTGGTGACAATCTCCTGCTGCAGCAGAGGAGTCAGTGGGCAAGAGAATGAAAGAGCAAAAGGGGATTGTACTCTGTACTGGTATCCATCCTCAGTAGGCACATGACCTTCATGGTCTGATGGCCTCCTACAAATTCTGTCTTCCAATACTGTTATAGATGCCAATGAGGTTTCAACATTAGTTTTAAAAGGGACTTTGAGATCATAGTGAACATATACACATGGGTTTTATAATGCATTCCCTGTTCATGTGTCTGTATTGTCTGAAGGCAGAATGTTGTTTCTTGTACCTTCTGTATCTACACCAGTACCTGCTACACAACAGACATTCAATTAGCATCTGGCAAATGAATCAGTAAACCCTCAGGAATTTGACTTTGTTTTTCTTTTTCTATTACTGGTGGTATCCTACATAATGAGGACATTACAGACTTGAAGAAGTCCCACGCTTGCCCCACATCAGTTAGTAGTAGAGACAGAAATAGGCCAGATAACCTCCCTATGTGATGATCCAAGAATGCCCTGTTTACCATAGCTGCCAGTCTCCCATCACCCATCCCCTCTAATGCTGGGGGAGGAGTGCTCTGAGATTCCATCTTACATCTGTCAGAAAGGCTAAGATCACAAAAACACACATGACAGCTAATGCTGGGGAGGATGTGGAACAAGTGGAACACTCCTCTGTTGCTGATGGCAGTGCAAACTTGCACAGCCACTTTGGAAATCAATATGGTGGTCTCCCAGAAAATTGAGAATCAGCCTACCTCAAGACCTAGCTATCCTACTCCTAGGCATATACCCAAAGGATGCTCTACTATAAGCACAAGAAAACCCACAAGGACACCTGCTCAACTATGTTCATAGTAGCTTTTTTCATAATAGCTGGAAACTGAAAAAAAAAATAGATGTCCATCAACCAAAGAATGGATGAAGAAAAGGTAGTACAATGGAGTATTAATCAGCTATTAAAATACAATGACATGAGGAAATTTGAAGGCAAATGGATGGTACTAGAAAAGATCATCCTGAGTTAAGTAACCCAGACCCAGAAACACAAACATGGTATGTAGCAGGAATCTTAAAAGTACTTATTAATAAAATCAAACCTGAGGCAAGTTATTGGGGTCCATACTGGTAGATCAGAGAGACAGAACAAGCCACAGCTATCTCACCTCGCCGGATCCTCAGCTGGTCTTGTTTCTTGAGACTGGAGGCCTCTGAGTCCTCATCCGGAATGGGTCTCAGCTGAATTACTGCTCAAAAGCCTGAATGCTTAACCAGCCAAAATCTTAACCAGCCAAAAGCTTCTAGTTTCTGGTCCTCACGCCTTATATATCTTTCTGCTTTCTACCACTACTCCCTGGGATTAAAGGCTGGCTTTCTGGGATTAAAGGCGTGTGTCACCATGCTTGGCTATTTCCAATGTGGCCTTGAACTCACAGAGATCCAGAGGGATTTCTATCTCTGGAATGCTAGGATTAAAGTTGTGAGTGCCACCATTTTCTAGCCTTTGTATCTAGTGGATGTCTGTTCTCTGACCCCAGATAAATTTATTAGAGTACACAATATTTTGGGGAACACAATACCACCACAATGGTACATCCTCACTTATAAATGGACATTAGCCATAAAGCAAAGGATAGCCATGCTGCAATTCACAGACCTAAAGAAGCTAACAAGCAAGGCTCAAGAGGTTACACATGTATCTCACTGTGAAGGGGAAATAGAATAGACATCACAGGTAGTTTCAGGAATAGGTCTGGATGGGGGTGGACATGGGAACATGAGGGATCAGGTTCAGTGGAGGATGGAGGAGGTATTACTAGAAAAGACAACTGGAATCAGGAGTATTTGGGGATGAGCTAGAAACCCAGTGTAATGGAAACTCCCAGGGATCTAGGATGGTGACCCTAGTGAAGATTCCTAGCAATAGGAGATATAGAGCCTGAACCAGCAATCTCCTATAACCAGGCAAAACTTCCATTAGAGGGACTGTGACCCCAACCCAGCCACATAACCTTTGACCTACAATTTGCCCTGCCTACAAGATATTCTGGGATAAAGATGTAGCAGAATTTATGGTAGTGGCCAACCAATGACTGGCCCAGTTTGAGATCTGTGAGAGGGAGCCCACCCCTGACACTGCCTGGACCAGGACCCAGAAGTTGGCTTTCCAAAGAGCTAGAATAGAACCAAACATGACTGTAAAAAAAAGTCAATGAAATGATTTCTAATGATATTCTGCTATACTCATAGATTGTTGCCTATCCCAGTTGACATCGGAGAGGCTTTACTCAGCAACTTATAGAAACAGATGCAAAGACCACAGTCAAATATTAGGTAGACCTTGGGGAATCATGTGGAAGACAGAGAGAAAGGATTATGGGAGCCAGATGAATCAAGAACACCACAAGAAAACCCACAGAATCAACTCACCTAGTCTCATAAGGGCATACAGAGTCTGAACCACCAACCAGAGAGCTTGCATGTGTCTGACCTAAGCCCTCTCCACATATGTTACAGTTGTATAGCTTGATCTTCTTGTGAGGCTCTTAACAGTGGGATCATGGGCTATTTCTGACTCTGTTACCTGCTTTTGGGACACTTTCCTCCTACTGGGTTTCCTTGTCCAGCTTAATAGGAGAGGAGGTGCCTAGTCTTACTGTAACTTGTTATGTGCTGTGGGATGATTTGTATGTCCCTGTGGGAGCCCTTCTTGGGTTCTTTGTGGCGTTACCCAGCAGGTCCGTATAGAGGATGATTAGGACCATGGGCCTGAGTGCAGGTGTTTGAGATGGTCTGCACTTGGCTGTGCTGGGGGATGGTCTGTATGTCAAGTTGCTCTGATTGGTTAATAAATAAAACCTGATCAGCCGTGGCTAGGCAGGAAAGATAGGCGGGACTAGCAGAGAGGAGAAATAAAAGGGACAGAAAGGCAGAAGGAGACGCTGCAGCCACCGCAATGACCAGAGAGGCTGCAGCCGCCGCAATGACCAGAGATGCTGCAGCTGCCGCCATGACAAGAAGCATGTGAAGTCGCCAGTAAGCCACCAGCCACGTGGCAAGGCATAGATAAAAAGAAATGGTTAATTTAAGGTAAAAGGAACAGTTAGCAAGAAGCCTGCCACGGCCATACAGTTTGAAAGCAATATAAGTGTCTGTGTTTACTTGGTTGGGTCTGAGCGGCTGTGGGACTGGCGGGTGGCAAGGATTTGTCCTGACTGTGGGCAAGGCAGAAAAAACTTTAAAGCTACAGTTATGCCATGGCTGGTTGATATACACTGGAGGCCTGCCTTTTTCTGAAGAGAAAGGAGGAGGAGTGGATAGGGCATGCATCAGGGGAGAGGGGAGGTTAGGGAAAGGGACTGGGAGGAGAGAAGAAGGGAGGGGAAATGTGCTCAGGCTGGGGGAAAATTAATTAATTTAAAAAATTTGCCTCTTCCTTGATTGGTCATGGTCTCCTAATTCTTGAGTCTGTTCGTCATTATTATATTATATATTATAATACCAATACTTTCCTTTTATAATTTAAAGAGACTGAATAAGTGTAAAACATTTCACCCATCAGTGTACAGCCATAATTAATGCCCTCCAACACAATCAGTAAAGAACTCCATGAGATAGACTGTTTGCTTTATTCTTGTGGAGCTGACAATGCCCAGTTCTTCTTGCCCTGGAAAAATACTTGATCATAATTTAGCAGGAATAAGACACTGAGTCAAAGAGACAGCCACAGTTATACACACACTCATCAGATGTCATCTCTGGCCCCTGGGTTTTAGAGATAACTTTATATCTCTGAGTGATGTAGCTCTGTATGCTGTGAATATGTTGCTCTGATTGGTTGATAAATAAAATGCTGATTGGCCAGTTAGCCAGGCAGGAAGTATACACAGGATTAGCAGACAAGGAGAATTCTGGGAAGATGAAGGCTGAGTCAGGAGATGTCAGCCCGCTATCCAGGGAGCAGCATGTAATGGCACACAGGTAAATCCAAGGAACATGTGGTGACATATAGATTAACAGAAATGGGCTGAGTTTGAGTGTAAGAGCTAGTCAGTAGTAAGCCTGAACTAATGGCTGAGCAGTTTTAATTAATATAAGCCTCTGTGTGTTTACCTGGGTCTGAGTGGCTGTGGATCAGGTGGGACACAGGAAAACTCCAACTACAGATTTTAGTTGAGTGATTATTAGCAAAACAATGATGGTAGCTCTATTTTAAAATAATATTCTTTCTAAACCATGGTTTCCCATTACTAAAGAGTTTACAGAAATGACAAGCAAGGGAGAACAGCACAGTCCCCAGCTTACTTCTACTATGGATAAATAATTTTCAGATAGAATAGGGCAATTTAAGGACTTGCATCCTGGCATATATTTTCCCACTTAACTAGAATTGAAATTTTAAATAGGCTCTAAAGTCTAACAGAAGGTGGCTTACTTAATTTCTTTAACAATATCAAATATCTCAAATAGCAGTAAATCCATTCTTAATGCTTAAACTAGAACATAAAATGAAAGTATTGCCAGAAGTGTAGTCATCAGCAAACACACATTTTAAGAAAAAATGCAAAATTTGTAAAATTAGAAATTTTATGAGCTTATAAATGAACCAAAGCAGAGTCTAGAATTGCTGATGTGTTAAATGATTTATGGGTCTTCGCAACATAATTTTGTGATCTTTGGCTTGGTAATAGTAAACTGCATTATAAATGCAAAATAGTTTGTAGAATTATTTTATAGATAGCTCTTAGAAAAACATACATTTTCTTGATGCATTTGCTCATGGAATCCCTCTTCTCTCTCCTTCACTGGACTCCTGAAGCTTGGCCTGGTGTTTGGCTGTGAATCTCTCTATCTGCTTCCATCAGTCACTGGAGAAAAGCTCTGTGATGGCAGTTAGGATATTCACCGATCTGGTCACTGGGGTAAGCCAGTTCAGTTCAGGCATCTTCTCCACTATTTCTAGTACATTTTCTGTATATTTAACAATGGATAATTTCCAAGATATTTTTCACATTGTTTTCTAAATTTCTGTAAAAATGAGCTGGATATAGATTTTTGCCCCAAGATCATCCAGGAGGAAAGAGACATAAAATAGTTAAAAGTTGCAAGGGAATGTAGTGGGGAGTGAAAGAGCCAGGCTATTAACCTCAACTCATGACTGCTGACCCTGGGCACCATAATCACACTTCAAATATACAGTTTCCAAATTTACAGAGGTTGTAACATTAGGAAGATTGTGTGTTCTGCACACTATGATGTTTAACAATAAAGTCATTTGTTTCACAAACACAGTCTTTTTCAAAAGTCCAGCTACACTTAGATGGCTAAGCTATATGGCAGATAGTTCTAATGTTACCAACTATTCAATCCTCTTCATCTTTAACTCCTAAAATTAAGCATTTCCTTATTGTTTCAGTCAGTACAAAGACCCTATTTAGCCTGGACATGCTTCATATCATACATTGTATAATTTGGAAGCATTGTTAAATAAATTGGTTTTTGGAATGACTACAATGTAAGCAATCATCAACAATTTCTATATAAATATTAAATCTTTGTCTTCTGGCTTGTTTCTTTTCTAGTTTTAATCAGACATTGGAAGTCATTGTTTTCAAGATTGGTTAGTAAATTTTTGCATATTTAATGCATCTAATCATAATGTAATAATAGATTTTAATCCACTTAAAGTATCTGTGTGTACTCAGTCATTATATCACTCCACAATTAAATAAGCCCTTGATTATAAATAGGCCCTTTCTCTAAATCTAAATAATGAGCAGGTACTTCAGAATCTTCAACTTTCAAGAATTCTATTGAAAATACTGCTTAAATAAACTTTCTTTGATACTATTTTTCTACACTATCTATAGCTATTAGCACTACATTAATTTTCCTTGACACACAGATAGACACACTCACATACCAACAGAATCACACCATTACATTTGTAAAAGATCATACAATGTTTAGTCCTGGGTTTTTTAATTAGTACTACCAAAAAGCATCAGCCAATAAAATATAAAATTTATTCTCTGCTCTTGTTTGAATATGACTCATCTCCTCTAAAACTCAATCTGAGACTTGGTCTCACCATGGAATTGCTTGGAGGTGGTTCGTTTGGTGAGGCCATCAAAAAGAACTAATACTTTATTTGAATATCTCACTGGCTCTGGAGGCAATAGGTTATTTTGAAAGACTGAGCCTGTCTCCTCTTCAGTTTCCTTCTTCTCCTGTTGCCAGGTAACCATTCCCCAATCATTGTCACTTTTTCCACTTCATTTTTTTCACCATCATTCCTCTAGAACTGTGAGCTAAATAACCATCTTTTTTTCATATACTTTCATATACTACTAAGCATCAAATATTCTGTTATAGCAATATATAATGAACTAAGGTATACGCTTAGCTGCCCTCTGTGTGTTTCCTTGAATTCTCTCTTGTTTTTCTCTCTTTACCTTTTCCCAATGTGAAACCCGGATAGATTTGGCTTAGATATTCATGTGACAAGCCCACTTGATTTATTTCTGAGTGTTCAGGTATTCTCAAGACATCATTAATGTTTTTTTTTAGTCCTTTGATATCTATTTACCCTGCCAGCACCAAAATCTCTTTTCCAAAGTCTGTCACATGAATGTCTTCCCAAGAAAAAAAAGAAGTTCAGTGAGTGAATCAGTATAGTAAATGAAGAATGACAGCTTGTCAAATTTCCTTTCCTTTTTTGTCTTTGTTTGTTTGTTTGTTTTTAGGAATGCTCAGAAGTATTATTTTATTTGAGTCCAGATACAGTCAAGTTGATAACCAATATTAATTTCATAATTGCTGTTTGGAATATAAATTTGTAGATTCACTTCAAAAGACAGTTTAGCATTTTCTTAGAACACTACATGTACTGTTAGCACAATATCCAGCAGTTACATTTCTCCCTAAAGTTTGTCAACCACCTGCGCATCCAAACCCTACATACAACTTTTAAGGCATCTATATTAATAAGTGCAAAAGCCTGAAATTGATCAAGATGTTACTAGTAGCTAAATAAATAAATTACTATATACTAAAACGATGGACTATTACTCATCAGTAAAAAGAAATGAGATACAAAAGCAAGAAGGAAACATATGCATGCTATATTTTGAAAGGAAAGCATATCTTAAAAGGCTACCTACTACGATTTCAATGAAAACATTCTAGAAAATAAAAAAAATATATAAAAGGGCATTGATTGCCAGAGTTTAGCATGGATGGAGAAAGATGACATTTAGGTGGAGGAGAGTTTTGTCTATTGACACAAATTTAATGTTTTGTTTTTTTTGGTTTTTTTTTTTTTTGGTTTTGGTTTTTCGAGACAGGGTTTCTCTGTGTACTGAACTCATTTGGTAGCCCAGGCTTTCACAGAGAAGTGCTGTTATTTTTCTTATAACTTAATTTATATATGTTTCTACTTATGTTTAAAGTATTGTATCTGTGCAGCTCATTTAGAAATGTAATGTAAAGTTCTAGTCCTGAAAAGCTATTATAACAAACTATTTAGGATAATTATAAAATGCAAGTTAGTAGTTAGTCATCTGTGACAATCAAGCTTGTAGTCATGTTAGGTATGTTTTCAAGGTCAAATAGATATGTTTCAGATGGATAGTTGGTCTTCAAATACTTCAGAGATACATAGAATATGGCATTTAAGTTGTTTCAATAACATAAGGCTTATCATGGTAGTGAGACATGTCTGTTCCTGGCAGCACCAATCTACTTCAGAGAAGATGATGAGCATCAAAGAACCCCCATATGGAATTTGCTTTCAATGTGGCAAAGCTAGTCATTTGTCCAAGAAATTGTCCTTGCCTCAACTGCTGACAGTATGCTGTCCAAATTGAACAATCGAGACACAAAGGAAGTCAACTTCCAAATTTTGCCAACACAAGGTACACCGGTCCTTCAAGATTTCTGCTCCACAGAAAAGTCTATCAGATATTCTGGGCCTGTAGACTGATGATGGATACCCCACATTGAGTGTCAAGTGCAGTTGGACTTCCTTTAGACTGGAAGCTGCTACATAATGACTCAGAGACTTATTATCAATTATGAAAGCTTGGCTTTAACTTAGGCTTGTTCCCAACTCACTCTTATAACTTAAATTAACCTGTTTATATTAATCAATGTTCTGCCACATGGCTCATGACCTCTCCTCTATACTGTAAGTCTGACTTCCTAGTGCCTTGCTGGGAGAATTCCTGCCTCTGATTTTTCCCTTGAGTTCCTGTTTCTCCCTGGAAGTCCTGCCTATCCTCTCCTGCCAGGCTTTTGGCTGTTCAGCTCTTTATTAAGCCAATCAGAAGGTGCCTTAGGCAGATGAGGCAAAACAGACACATCTTCACAATGTACAGAAAGATTATTCCACAAAAGATACCTGTCAATATACACTTGTCAAAACTATAATATCCAGGGGTTGGGGATTTAGCTCAGTGGTAGAGCGCTTGCCTAGCAAGCGCAAGGCCCTGGGTTCTGTCCTCAGCTCTGAAAAAAAAAAAAAAAAAGCTATAACATCCACACCAAGAGCAAACTTCAGTGATTTGGGGTGAAAATAATATGCGAAAATAATTGTTCTCCAATATTAACATATACACCAACAAGCTGCAAATGCCAAAAGTGAGTTTGTGCATGTGTGGTAAAGGATGGTTTCTGCCTTCAACCCAACAGTACTCTTAAAAAACAAAACTAAAACATGAGTTCTATGAGTCTGTCTTTAAGACCTGCAAAAAAGTCTGCCCATCAACATTCTGGAATGAGGTGGGGTTCAGGAATGCACACCCCTCTATGAGGATTTAGAGTTAATGATGGGTGAACCAGAGACATTTTCTTCAGCATGTAGCCACTGGTAAGTTATCCATGCTCTTGTAGAGACACCCTTAACAATTCTTCAACATCAGTCTTAATGAAACTGATTGGTTCATACACAAAGACTTAAAGTTGTGCAATCAGTTAGCACATGATACTTATACAGCAATGTCAAATCTTCTTTTATGTCTGAGACATATTCCAGTCCCCACTAGAGTGGGGTCACCCTCCTAGAGGTTCTTGGATTATGCTACATTTATCAAATCCTGGTTATCACCCTGAACATTTAACTCAAACAAGAGTTGTAATTGGCACGATATGTCCATTATTTTTCAGGGCTTAATGTTCCTGAGAAAGCACAGAGCTATTTAATAGACAAAGTAATGCCTTTTCCCATGAGATAAGAATATTTATTTAAAATTATTATTTATAATTGTGCTGTTAAAACATTAGTTAGAGGTGGTGCATGCCTTTAATCCCAGCACTCGGGAGGCAGAGGCAGGCAGATCTCTGTGAGTTCGAGGCCAGCCTGGTCTACAAAGCAAGTTCCAGGAAAGGCACAAAGCTACACAGAGAAACCCTGTCTCCAAAAAAACAAAACAAACAAACAAAAAACTTTAGCTAGAATATTTGGCTTACATAAAAGTACAGCATTTGAAAAGTGAGGTAAGTGAGGTTATAGTGCTGTTGGTGAAAAGCTTGAATTGTGAGAACACATACAAAGAACACAAATTTAATACCAAATTGATAGGCCTGTCTCACATCAAGAAGCTACTTTATTTACAAATATGTCCAAAACAGAAAATGATTTAAGTTACCAAAATAATTTATCTCAACCATAAGACCTATATAGTGCAACCAAATTAAGCACTTGAAGTAAACATGCTTGGCTTCAGAAAGTACTGCCTGTTAAGGGATGGAGAGAGGAATAAGTAGTTTGAGGTATTTGCCACTCAATCATGAGGACCTGAGTTTGGATCCCAACAATTATATAAGAGCTGCAGTTGGAAAACTCCAACTCTACTGATCTGACGCCCTGCTCTGGCACTCTTTCTCTCTCTCTCTCTCCTCTCTCTCTCTCTCTCTCTCTCTCTCTCTCTCTCTCTCTCTGAAAGAAAAAAGTAAAAAAAAAAAAAGCCCTAACATTGCTTGAAAAACTGGGACCCAGAGGTGGAACAGCCCAGAAACCTAGGATAGAACCAAACAAACATGACAGGCAATAAATAAATAAATAAATAAATAATTAAAAAAAAGCCAAAGAAATGTTTCCTAATGATATTCTGCTATGCTTGTACATCAGAGCCTAGCATAATAATCATCAAAGAGACTTCATCCAGCAACTGATGGAAACAGATGCAGAGACCCACAGCTAAACATTAGGCAGAGTTCAAGGAATCCTTTGGTGAGGGGGGAGTAGAGGGAAGGATTGTAGGAGCCAGAGGGGTCAAGAATACCACAAGAAATCCCACAGAATCAATTAACTTGGGTCATAGGAGCTCACAGAGACTGAATTGACAATGAGGAGCTTTCATGGGACTGACCTAGACACTCTGCATATATTTAGAGTTGTGTAGCTTGATCTTCTTGTAGGACTCCTAATAGAGGGAGCAGGAGCTATCTCTAACTCCTTTGCCTGCTTTTTGAACCCTTTCCCTCATACAGGGTTGCCTTAATAGGAGAGGAAGTGCCTAGTCTTACTGCACCTTGATATACCATGGCTAGTTGATATCCATAGGAGGCCCACCCTCTTCTGGAGGAGAGGATGGCAGCAGCAGAGGGAGATGGGGCAGGACTGGGAGGAGAGGAGGGGAAACTGCAGTTGTGATGTGCCTTTGTTAGGATTTCTATTGCGCGATGAAACACTATGATCAAAAGGCAAGTTGGGGAGGAAAGGGTTTGTTTGGCTTACACTTCAGCATTGCTGTTCATCATGGAAGGAGTCAGGACAGGAACTCAAACAGGGCACAATTCTGGAGGCAGGAGCTGACTCAGAGGCCATGGAGGGGAGATGCTTGACTTGCTTCCCATGGCTTGCTCTCAGCTCACCTTCTTAAAGAAGCCAAGACCAGAAGCCCAGGTATGGCACCACCCACCATAGACTGGCCCTTCCACATTGACCACAAAATGAAAAAATGCCTTACAGGTGGATCTCATGGGGCGTTTCCTCATCGGGGTATTTTCTCAACTGAGGCTCCATCCTCTGATGACTAGCTTGTGTTAAGTTAACACACAAAACCAGCCAGGACAGGATGTTAATAATAATAATAATAATAATAATAATAATAATAATAATAATAATAATAGATATTGTCTGTTAAAATGACAATAGGTATATGGTTTGTAATATTAACTCAGATTTAGTTACTAATATTTTAGGTTGAATTAATTTATCAGCCCACAGAAGCATAAAAGCTTCAATGCAGTACCATCTTCAGCCAATCCCACAGAAGGGAAAAGGGCAGAGGTGGAGGCAATCAGAATAACATAAAAAAAATTAAATGACAGGGATAAGGTTGCTACTTCCTGAAAGCTGGAATAGTTATACATTTATATTCCTTCAACTAAGTATGACTAAGGACTGAGGGCCTTCTATACATAAGCAAGAATATGCAAAATGTGGCATGGGGAAGACAAACAGGCTGGGGACCTGTGCAACAGCATGGGTTGGAACTGCTTGGCTGTTTCTCTTGATTACTAATGTTCCTTTGAAGTCTTCAATTGCTGTCTCTACATTTTAGGATTCAGTCACTTCCTCTGTCTTTGCTGGAGTATCCCAATGAATCTGCCTTTCTACGTGTTCTGAGGCTCCCCCAGTCTTTGCTGTGCATGTTCCTGCTCCAAATCTCTGATTCTTCTTGGAAAATGTGTTACAGGAAGACTCCAAAGAATGCACGCCTTCTCTTGATCCCACAAAGCTTAAGAACTGAGAACTTGAGCACAGTGTTCTGAAATGCTACAGTTTATAGATACACACAAACATCAAAAACTAATCCAACAAGTTGTATATATTTATGATGAATTATCTAAATATAGTTATGATTATATGAACCTATAATATATTTATATTCATATATTATATATGAACCTAAAATATATTTATGATGATGGAGCAGTTCTGTGTTACGGAGGTAGTGGCAGCATGAATCTGTATCTGTAAATAAATAGCACAGTAAAATAAAGCATATATATTCCAATCATTTCAAATTCCTGGGTTTATACTGCCCTATAATTGTGTGAGATGGAACTACTGAAAAAATGCATAGAGGATACATAATCCTCTCTTCACTATTTTAAAGTTCTCTATGAAACTATTTTAAAATTAGGTGTTAATAAAAGAATTCAATCCAAGGTTGTGTATTCAACTCTGTGGATTTCATCTGCCTCTTTGAAACACATGAAAAGTCACAAATGGGCAGGAGAGGTGGCTCTGCTGTTCAGAGACTACACTGCTTCTCTAGAGCACAGCAGTTCAAGTCCAGGACTCATACTGGGAGGCTCACAACCACTTGCAACTCCAACTTCAGGTGATCAATGCCCTCACTGGCATCTGTTGGCACTTGGATACACAAAGCGCACACGCGCACATGCACGTGCGCACACATACATACACACATACACATAACATACATACACACACATACATACATACATCACACACATACATACATACACACACACATACATACACACACACATACATACATACACACACATACATATTGGGGAAATTATAAAGACCACTCCACGTAGTTAAAAGAAGATTTATTTAGTGCATGACTTACAAATGAAGGAACAGATAGGTTGCGGGGTCTGGGAAGGTGTATCGCAGTCCAGCGGTGTTCTCTGGGACTCTGCTCCATCCATCTCACCGTCCAGGGTCCAGAACAGAGAGAGTGCTTGCCCATCCAGGTCTTGGGTCTCCAGACGCCGTCCCTTGGGCCTCCGCAGACACTACACACAAACACACAATACCACACACACACACACACCACACACACACACACACACACACTTGAAAATTGCTGTGAACAACAGAACAGAATTAATGTTGTGAATGCTCTTCTGGAAATTTTCAGTGTGCTTTCTCCTTTCCTCCCCACAGGAGTGCTTGACTGCAAGAGCCACACAGTAAGAAGCATATTTTCACACCAGTCATTAAGTTTGTTCTGAAGTTGAGATAAAATAAATAACGAGTGCAAAGACTTGAAGATCTGTTAAACAGAGTTTGAAGATTTTTTTCAGAAGAGATAGAGAGTAAATATTTTAAGCTTTATGGGCTGTACGGTGTGCTTTGACCACTACTGAATGCTGGCATTGGCCGAAAAGCAGCTACACCAATAGGCATAACCATCAACATTGCCGTGCTCCAGCTACTTACAAACACATACATGCAGGTCGAGCTGCAGGTGGTTGTTTGCTGACCTCTGGTATCAAGCCCTTGCTACACAAAGCCTTAATTTTGTATTTAGATCATTTACCTCACAGAGATAATACAGGTGAAGACATAATGGATTTAGGAGCCATCTTCCAGCTTTATCACTGACTGTGCCCTCTGTGAAGTGTAAAAGAAGATAAACAGCAAGACTCTCTTCCAAAGCTTGAAATGTCTAAATCTCATATCGATTGGGCTGATAATTCATACGGAGCATCTTCTCTCAGACTTCGAAGTCTGAAACAGATTTTTAACTCTGCAAACCATTAAAGCTCACCCTTAGAAGGTGGACATGGGTCCTTACACCAAACAACTGTGAATGTGGCTTTTTTATCAAACAGAAATGAGTTGATATCAAAAAGAAAGGCTTACTGAAATAACCATAATGATACAGCAAGTTTTCTTTCATGTTTCATATTTTATATCCAATCTCATCTGAAAAGTGTGCATGGACTTTAGGACATCTTCTTTTGAGATGAATTATCTTATCATTTCATTGAGATAAATATTGTATTAGAATGACATGCATGACACTTAATCTTGGTTGTCAACTTTAAGGGATTTAGAGTCGCCATAGAAACAAATCTCTGGGCAAGTCTGCAAGCAAATCTCTCAATTGAGTTTGTTGATGCAGGAAGAACTGCCCTAAATATAGGCAGTACCATTCCACAAGCTAGGATCAGGGACTGGATAAAAAAAAAAAGCTGGGGGGAATCAATTTGAATATAAGCATTCGTCTCTCTCTCTCTGGTTCGTGACTGTGGATGTGACTCGATCAAGCATCTTACACTCGTGCCATCATGATGGACATGTCCCCTCAAAACTGTGAGACAGAATGAGCCCTTCATCCCTAAGTTGCTTCCTCTAAGTTAATTGGTCACACAATAAGGGAAGTAGCTAAGACAGAACAACTACTTAAAAGACATGACACGATCCCACTTAACGCAAGGTGCTTTTGGGGAAAGGGAGTTCAAATGCATTAATGGCAATGAGTATGCAAATTTGGAAAATCAAATGAGCCATCATCAACCATAGATTGCACTGAACCAGTGACTGTTATAGTGCATGGAGACAAAGGAGCCAATAAAATCATAATTATAATACAGTTGAATTTAATATATATTTAGTAAACTGATTATAGCTAAACTTTTGGAATTCTTTTTTTTTTAAAGATAATAGAATTAAAATATAAAAGAATGAGCACTGAGTCATTGAGAGGGTTCAGAAAATAATGAGCGTTAAGCAAGTGATTAAGAAATGTGTATGTGACATAATAGTTTTAATTCAAAGACGATTTCCAGTTTTGTAAGCTTATAATGTCAAACTGAAACATCTACTTCTCAAATATATTAGCTGAAGCGATTTTAAAATGTTCTTTGTAGGCAGGATATAGTAGCGAAGGCACAACAGATGCTGAGACATGAATGAGAAAAATAGAAAGACCTTTTTAATAGAGCATGAAGACATGTTTATAGATTTCCCCACAGATGAAGAAACCAGCAGGCCAGAGCCCTGACTCACTACAGCTGCTTCCGGCAGAGCGGATACAGATGACTATGGTTCTTGCTGCTTATCTGGGGTCCTTCCAATTCGCCACTTTGAGCCTACACAGAAAAAGTAACACAAGAGCAGGCAGAAAAGTAGGATACAGACAAGATGTAAGTACTCTATCCTGAGGAAAGTCAGGATTTTCTTTGAAACACGTATAGAAATAGTCAGGATATGCTAGGAAAAAACAAAGAGAAAAGTAGGGAAGGAAGAGGAGGAGGGGAAGGGAGGGGAGGGGGGAGTCAAATACAGGTTTTCCTAGTCAGAAAGAAGCCTGCCATTGACTGTTTGATTGTTTTAATAGTTTTTTTTTTTAGAATTTTATAC